>NC_134644.1:172104720-172236092 GCF_030463565.1 Pelecanus crispus | reverse complement strand
ATTACCTGTTTCCAGCAGATCTTTCATCTGCTAATTATCCTCATTGATTTTGGATGCGGAAACGTAGTGTCTGAATTCAGCTCCATTCCACAGCATGTTCTGCCAGCCGGGACCTGTTTGAACTCCAACAGACAGAACAAAGGGAAAAAAGAGCTGGGAATTCAATTTCCCTCTTGTTTCATGGCCTTCCCCTAGAATATCTTGGATAGCTTTTAATTTAACTTACAGCAAGTAGTGGTTTGTTTTAATTGCAAGAAAAATTATTCTTTATTGCATTGCATGAATTGTATATGGCACTGACTCACAGAGCTAGAAAGATCCAGTGGCCAAGGTGTAGCACAATGAGAGGAGAGACAGCTAAAGAAGGGGGAAAACAGCAAGATGAAGTGGAGGTAAGGAAGGGGTACTTTAAACAATATTGAATATTTTCACCAGGCTCCTCCAGCTATTGTTGAAAAGGGAAAATAATAAACCATTAAATTCATCATGATGTTACTTTATTTTGGCCTGCATGTTTTTGGACAAAGGTGGCCCAAACTTTTTGTGAGCTACAGCAACATAGCTCAGAATAAGACAACCACTCATGCCACTGCAAAAAGCAGCACTATGAAAAGCATAGTGAAAGACTGCTGGAATATTTCTTATTAGTTAATATTAAATTTATTGGTAAGGGAATTTCATTAACAAAAAAATGAAACCGTGTCTCTTCAGCAACATAAGAGTGCCAAACAGAGTGAATCGAGTGTAGTAAAATACCAACCTATTAGGAAAAATGTCATCTCCTGAGCTTTATGGCTATGGCAGTTGAGAATTAGTACCATTAATTAGCTCAAGCTATTTGTTTTACAAATTACAATTGCATGTCTAATCCTGGTAACTTTCTGTCCCGAAGGAGTTACTGTAGCAAAGAGCTCCAAAGTAGAAGCAGAGATTGAATGGATTTAACTTGTAGGAGCATCTGAGAAAAAAAGCACAAACTGTTATTCTTACTTCACTCCACTGCCTTTTTTCAGTCTGAGAGGCAGAGGACAGAACTTCACATCTGCCTTCTCTAAGCCATTAATTCTTTTCCTGTATATCTACTGCATTCAGGTGATTTTGTTTTTTTTTTTTTTTATTGTGACATTTTATTTTTTCCCTCACTTGTAGTATGCAAGTGCTTTTGCAGTCCTTTAATCTTTCTCACTGGTTCAATCCAGCCCCCTCTCTTTATACAGTTTCTGTCTTCAACTTGATTTTACCAACCCAAAGGTCTGTCTCAAGGAAGCTTCACTACTGATTTGCATTAGGGCATCACTCGGTATTCCATTCCTTGTGCCTATATGGTGGTGCAGGCCCCCCCGCCCCCCGGGCCACTCTGAGATCCCAGGATAAGCCCTATTGTGCTGTTATCCTTGGTCATAACGACTTGGGTGTCTCTGTCCACACCTGGGCTACCTGCTGCCTGTGTTGTGTACCAGAATGTCTCAGCATGAATTGTAGCCAGAATGTAAAATACTGACCAAAGCCAATCGTCTTGAGATCCTATAAATAGCAATCCAAGAGGGAGACCTTTCGAGCTCTCTGGGACCATGGTGGGCTGTGTGACCCAGTATCTCCCCCTGAGCTGGGACGCCCTCTCAGGGTAGATTTCATGAGCATTGAAGGATTGTCCACTGTTTTCGCGAGGACTCAAAGGCCTGCTTTTGCGAGGTTCACCAGCTGTCCATTGATGAATGCCAGCACATAAAAGTGAGTAATTCATGAAACTCACGAAAAGGGAAATTTTAATCACAGGTTAACCTCGGGAGGGATGTGTGTGTGTGTGTACAATTTGGCTATATATACATATATATTATCCCTATTCACATAAACCATTGACCAAGTCTGAGACTAAGATTGGACCTAGCTGCACCGAGACTCCTCTCTGAAAGGGGTCTTTCAGAGAGGGGGTCTCTCTGAAAGAGAAACAAGGGGGTCTATTCTGAATCTCATGACTCAGCAGGAGGGTTCTCCTTATCCCCCTGCATCCACAATCCCTCTGTGAATCATTCTAGCTTCAGTGTAACTGAATTTTCCTTTGTGCACTTCTTCCATGTAAGTAATAGAGTAAACCTTACCATTCTCGAATCTTTAACTAAGTCGCGATTGTAACAAACTCCATTAAATTGCTGTTTCAGATGGGCTGATGCTTAGGTGCTGTTAAGAATTATACAACCTAATACTGTGATCTATCTCAAAAATATTAATAAATATTAAATTTCTGCGAACCAAAGCTGTGTAAAAAATCATATTCATGACAAATTGGTGTAGTTGGCAGGATCCACAACTCTGTATTTGCAAGAGCCTATTATTGTCTTGTTTGACTCCTTGACTTCAAAAATGGGATTTAGTATTGCCTTTAGATCACCATTAGTAACCTCCATCTAAGATAATTCTCAAAGCTCCTGTTAGAAGCAAGGGAGGTCTAGTCAATAGAATCCTATATGGCTTCTGCTGACCAACTTTGGGAAGTGCTGAATTGCACAGAGAGACTGTGGAGTCTTCATCCTTGGAGATAATCAAAACCCAAATGGACATGGTTCTAGGCAACCTGCTCTAGCTGACCCTGCTTTGAGCAGAGGGATTGGACTAGATGATCTCCAGAGCTATCTGCGAACCTCAGTGTTTCTAGGATAACAACTTAGAAGATTTTTCTAATAGTCCTTTGTGTGTGACCTTGAAAAAGGCCCTTTTCAAACCAAAATGCTTGCTATTATAGAGCTTCTTTTGACACTTTGCTGGTATTTTTGAAGAATTTTAAAGGCTCTGATGCATGCTGAGGAAGCTACTCATTACTTGTCAACACTTTTGTGGTGCTTGTCTGCCAGTGAGCTCTTAATCTAGGTCAAATGTGAAATAATTTTTCCCCAGTGGAAAAGGGCTCAGCTAGCTTGAATTAGCTGTCTTTTGGAATGGCATATGAGCACCCAGGAAGAGGTATTATAGATCAGCTGATGTATCACTGATAATATGTGTAAAGGCTGAAAGACTAATAAGTCACTGTCGCCCTTAGAGAATGATACTGATAGTACATTATGATATAACTTTATGTATTTTGTATTTTATGTATTTTTATGTATTTTTTAATATATTTGTTTTTCTCTGTTCAATGATTATTTCAAGCAACATGCTAAGGTAGATCTCTGGGATTTACTGGCTCTTTAGTTCCCAGAATCTCTATTCAGTGTAGAAGCTGAAAAAGAATAAATGCCTTCAAGAGTGTAACAGAGATTGATATTCATGTTGGAACATTTGTAGTGACAATACACTGGAAATAAATTCTAATGGCAAAGATATGGTATCAAGACCCAGAAAATTTGGGTTTTATTTTCAGTTGGCTGCTGACTTGTCTGACCTTTAAGTTTTGCATAATCACAAAGTTTGCTTTCCCTTAGGGTTCTTTTGACATCTGTTAAGAGTATACATTTTATTCCATAATCATCCAAAGTATGAATTTTACCACTCTTCCTGAAGCCTTTACTGGATAGGATGTTGGGTTGGAGGAATATCTTATGTGGTCCAAGTATCTTTAAGCAGAAACAAATCATCATCCTGGCTTCAAGTCTCTCTCATGAATCTTGTTCCAATAAAGCCTCTCACTTTGACAAAGCAGTGTGTAATATTTATTTTTCAACTCTGCCTAAGGAAGTCAACAAGTTCCCTGGATACATCAGGAAAAGAAATTATTTCATGGAAGGATAGTAATATTTTTAAGCTGATTTATGAGCTGGTTCTTGCTCATGAATGCCTAGCCTTGAAGTCCACTTGAAAGTGACATTTTTGTTGGTGTTGATAAATGCTTTGCTATCATAATAAAGTGCACAGAACATGAGTGAACATCTGAAATGCTGGACATCTATTGAACAGAGACAACACTCCACATCCATTTCAGTAATGATATATGACTTAGCCACATACTGATGTATCTGAACTATATGTTTTAAGGAACAATTTTCATATTATTACACACTCATGGAAAAATGCTGTTAGCTATAGTTTTGTAATTGAGGGTACATAGTGCTTTCATGTATGACTACATAACCCAGGGGTAGAAAGAGTAGAGAATGCATTTAATTTTCATTTGAAAGAGTTAGTGCTTTTCTTTCACCTTATGTGCACAATGACAAGTGGATTATTGAGTATGGGCATGTGGTAAATGAATGCAAAGACAGGAGCCTCCTCTGTGATATTACACCTATATTGAAAGTAGAGGACATGTCTGAAAAGGTTTTAAGATGTCTCAGTTGAAATGCAGAAACATGAGTTTAAGCTCTGCATCTATGGCCAGCCATGGTGTTTGCATCTCGAAGTGGCCCCCTGGGAATCTGAAACAGATGGCCACACCGCTTCCTTGGTGTTCAAAATGACACAGTCTATTGTTTTAGGCCGCGTAGACCCTGATGAAATTTTGACCTTGATTCTGAAAGAAGACCTGGTTCCACAGATTTATTCCATTCTCCTATTTTGCATTTATTTAAATATCTTTTTAAAAATATTTTATATGTCTATTATTCTTCTCATTATATAGAAGAACTTGGGGGTTTTATCTGTTCTTGGATAGGTTTAATATTATAGTGGTAACTGAGATGTGAATGAAGAAGAAACAATTTTTCATGGCTTGGGTTTCTAAATATTTGTTAAATGTTATAACTTCAAAGCACAGTTAACAAGGTTTCTTTGGCACTTATTTTTTTAAAAACACTGTTTATATAGAAAATTCCAATACTTTCAAAATGTTCTTTGTTAAAAATGTATTGAAAAGTGAAAGTATCAGGGTATTTTTTTCCACTTTAAACCTAAGGCTATTTCTGTAAACAAAATATTTTGTTTATTCTGGAAGGTTTGTGGAAAATACCATTTTATGACAAATGTATTTGACAAAAGGCAGATACAGTCAAATTGCTGAAATAAGCCTGCAGACGCAAACTCAGCTAAGATTAATTTCATGTTTTGATCTGAACTGTATCAGGGAAGAACTTTGTGCCATCACATGCAGGAGATCTGCAGCAGAAAGATGCCATTTAGGATTAAAGATGTTACTCAAAAAGTATGTTGCTTGGTGGCAGGAACATTGCCATGGGTTTGGTGCTTGCCCAGCAGAAAGGGACCCCAATTCTGAACAGGGTTTCTGCATAGTTTTGTGTTACAGGTGATAATAAATGGTCATGCTGGTGAAATTAAGCCACAGCTGGTTCATGATGTTGCTAAATAGTGTGAGAATACTTGAAATTATAGATTGATAGGTAATACATACTTAGCTTTTCAAGTCAGACAGGGTCATTTTGATCTAAGTTGTTTTCTTGTATTACATAAGCCATAATACTTACTTTCAGTCATTTCTGCTCCCAAGTGTGTGCATTACTGATCTTAATGTAAAGGTGAGTGAGTCAATTGCATCTCTGCATGTGGTTAATTATTTTCCCTGTTGAATATTTGTTTTTTATTTATGATCTGAATTTGTCTTGTTTCAGATAACATCTCCTGCATGTGACTATTTCATTGGATCCCGTGTTCTGCAGGATACCAAGCCATCATCTGCCAGCAATCTTTTCTCCTACCAGTGAAGAAATCTTAACACATATTTAAAGACCTTAATCAAGTTACTTGCTAATCTCTTCTTCAACATGTTAAATGAGTTTCACACTGTAAGGAAGCTGAATTACTGTTTTCTAAGCCCTTTCTAGTAATCCAATTTTTTTTTTTTTCAGGGTGGATTTTGGAAGTGTTTTCACTGATGCCACACATTATCTTTGTATTACTAATAGCTGTTTGCTGTCTGACATCTTCAGTGATTATATTTATCACCATATTGCAATCTGACTTGAGGAACTGTGGTAAATAGCCTACTGAAGATCAGGGCAAAGCAGATGTGCTCTGCACTTCAGGTTAATTTCCCCAATCCTATATTAGCACGTGCTTTGAACACATTTATGATACATTAAATATGTCCTCACACAATTCAACTTAGTAATCTTCATGACAGTCCTGTGAGGTAGGGCAATAGCGTTACCCACTTTTACTAAGACAGAACAGAGATACAAGCAAACTGAAGAAGGACCCTAATCCTTGAAAGGCATTTAAGTAGGTAGCAGACATCATATTGGAAAATTTAATATACAGGACTCAAGGCAAGCCTATAGTGGAGGACTGGCACATGTCTCTCAGCCTCAACGCACAGTGCTATATAATCATGAAAGGGAAAGAGCATGGTTGATCAGAGTAGTAATGGGTGGTACTGTCCATCGCACAAAAACATTCCTGAGCTGTGGGATTCAGGACCCCTCTCTGTTTTCTATGGGTGCATCTCAGCCACGCTGTGACTTCATGTTAGGACTGGACCTGGGCACACATTGGCCCACTTTCCTGCACCGCCTTTGCTCTCTCGGGTGCCTTCAGACCCTGGGAAGTAAATGTTGCACCATGGAGCAGGAAAGAATCATGGTATAATTGGGGTGAATAAGAACAGGGAACTCAAGATCATAGAATCATAGAGTCATAGAATGCTTTGGGTTGGAAGGGACCTTGGGAGATCATCGAGCCCAACCCCCCTGTAGTAAGCAGGGATTGAACCTGTGAACTTGGCGTTATTAGCACCATGTTCTAACCAACAGAGCTAACCCAGATGTCTCCATACAACAGTTTAGACTTAGCTAAACCTTCCACAAAGAGGTGGCCTGAACCCCCATGTGGAGGAGAAGTAGAGTTTGAAAGGACCATACCATTTCCCACTTCCTATCTCTTACCAGGAAGTTAATGCATTGCAAATTCATTTTTCCTGTAGGTGTTTCCAGTCTCCAAGCCACCCGTCTCAAAATTTGAATGCTTTTGGTCACTGAGGCCTTACATAATGCTTCCCCTCTGACAGAATGGCCTGGGGACATCTTCTGGATATCAGACCTCTGAGGAGCCTGTTCTTCTATTGCTTTTGTAGGTACTCCCTTCCCCCAAGTGGTCCTACTCAGTTTCCAGGTTCACAGTAGCAGAATCAAGTATTTGTAATAATGTGATGAAAACAGCCAAATGTTATTTCAATTTTTGATGAGGACATTTGAACTGATATGGGGTATGTAGCTAAGATTCTTAGATGGTAAGGTTTCATCCTTTGAGGGTTTAGTTCAATGTGTTATATTCATTCTGGACAGAAGTAACTTAAAATAGGTACAGTAACATCACAGATGCTTTGCTTATATTGAACTCTACTGTTTAATTCAGAAATTCATTGGAAGATTTTTTTTTAAAAAAAAGCATTTTAAAACCAATGTGTGGTTTTTTTAAGCCTGAAACTATGATTCAAGCTTGAAAAAATATTGCATAGATTACTTATTTAATTCAGCTATTGTTTCTACTTCTGTTGGAACAATCATGAATCACTGATGAGCTTGTCAGAGGATTGTTTAGACTAGTTCAAGGTCATAAAACAAAAAGTCAGGTGGGGGAGTTATAGTGGGGGAATGCAGAATGAATATCAGGGTGAATAGCACTTTAGGCAAATTAAGTTGGCAAATTACATCCAAGGAGAAAAGATGAAAACTTTAACATTGCTGTCAGTTGGAATAGACTGATTCTGGAGTACATCTCACTTTTAGAAAGGAATGAGCATGGATCTACCTAGTGCCTATAGGTTTCCTTATTTTCTAATCAGTAAAGAAAGTCGCATACAAACCTACACACATAGACACAGAGACATATTCATGATCCAACAATATCTTTAAGCCCCTCAGTAAATTCCTTTATTTTATTTATAGCCCCAAAGAATGTGGTCAAACTTTTTTTTTTTTTTTTTTTTTTTTTTTTTTGTTACAGAGAATATCAGAGTAACCTCTAGGATGTATATGTTTGAAATGACACATAGCTCTGAGATCACAGTGAGGAAGGAAGGACGGAAAAATATTAATGTCCTCGAGTGCAAGGGCAGAGGAACAGATCAGTCTCCAGTATGACTGCAAGACCTAAAGAAACCAGAATTAGAGTCTTTTAGGAACGGCCTGTTACTATTCTAAAAGCATCACTTCCAGATGTGGAGAAACAACTGAATTTATTGGGACTTTTGGAAAGCTTTAGGAAGAAAGAAGTGATTTGAATGTTTGAGTGTAACGTTCTAAACAGTTGCAGTTGAAAATACAATATTTTTTGTTTGCTTTATCCTACTCATTTTGTTTGGAAAAGAAAAAATAGTTTCTTTTGAAAAGTTGTGAAGTATCATTTAAAATATTATTTCCACTTGATTATTTTTTAAAATACTACATAGCAAGATAATAAAATATTTTTATTTGTTTTGTAGAAAATATTTTAGATGAATGTGAAATACATTATTTTATTAATTCAGGCAAGAAAGTAAAAAAATACAAAAAATTACAAATATTTTTCTTATTTTTTAATTTGCAATCCAAGTTTGGTTTTCATTTACAAAATTTATATATAACTATGGTTTGTTACTATGGCTCAACATAAGATCTTCTGGCAATTAAAGCACTTATGTTCATATGAACATATCTGCAAATAATTAACTCTACTTCCTTAGGAGCCTGAAAGCTGTTGTTGCTTGGTTTTTCTGTTGCCAACAACTTGCAAAGTATATTGAAATTTAGCGTGGTTTTGAAAATTATATCTGAATTCCAATACGATTTCTGTATATTCTCATCTTTGACCAATTTTCTTCTTCACCTAAATGTGTAGGTCATTTGTCTCAATGACTGATCTTGTTTTCTCATAAAGCTAGTGAGGTTTCAAAAAAAAAGAGCAAAATCTTTAATTTCCCGAATGACTTATTTATTTTCCATCTGCTTCTAAAAAATGTCAGCCTAAGCATGTAATTTTTGTTAATACTGATATGTGCATAAAAGTCACATTCCCTCACTGGGTAATATCTTTACACAGATTTTGTTCTTATGTTATGCACATTTCATTTTGATTTTGTTTAACTCATTCCAGAGGACATGGGATGTGTTTAAGTTCTGTATATGCTCTAAAAAGCAAGAGGCTAATTTTCTTCTGAACTGTGACCTTAACAAATATGTCTCTTTGATACTGTGCAACAGTTAGACTTCTGTGGGTAAGCATGCATTTTCCACAACATAAATTGATTTAACGTAATGATTACAAATTTTCATAGTAATTAATACATAAGCATATTACAAAGAATAGCACTAAACTTAACTTATTCTGATTTTTAAACGACGAGTCTATATTTAGCTGGTAATAAGATATTACAGTGCTTTTGTCAGTGGTGATGATCTCATCTTATCGGGGCAGTAAGCAGGCTGTTAAATGATTTACAAATAGCAGAAAAGCTACGAGGCCTGGCTGGTAGAAAGAGAAGAAAGAGATGATGAGGGCTTTAGGGTTCAATTCTCCATGGTCTCTGAGATATGATGCTAATTCAATATAGTACAAATTACTATTCAAATTCATTAGCATCAAACTAAGCAATATGTAATCACAGCCAAGTTCACAATTAGCATTAATGATATTCTCAAAGTGGGGAGAAAAAAATCAAGGATTGAGTTTTACACTACAGACAAGATAATACAAGGAAAATAATACCAGGGATTAGTGCTAAGATGAGAATTTGTTTCCGGCGTGTTTACAACTCCCAGAGCATGAGGAGCCTGAAGTTAACGCACAGATGGGACATTTCTATCTGCCGATATTCACATCCAGCCTCTCCCAGTTTCACCTGGTCCTCAGCAGATACAGTCTAAGTGGAATGGAGGACAAAGCTGGGGTTCGTCTAAATTACCTTTGCCTTGTCTTACAGTTCAGCTCCTCACCACACCTTGGTTAGGAGCTTTTTGGAGAATGAAATATTCAGGTACTGGATGTACCTGTATGTCTGCTCTGACTACAGGGAGAGTCTGACACAATTTCTCATAAACTAAACTGTGAAATTTAGTTAGCTGCAGCTGATGAAAGGAATTCCTCTTTCAGAGTCAGCATTCATTAAAAATTTATTATTAGATTTTTGAGATGCAACAGATTATTGCAACCATGTAGTTTAGCTTCCTTCATTACAGGAAAAAGGTTACTCTTCAAAATGGGTAACATGGATGCTGGAACACCTTCCCTATGAGGCCAGGCTGAGAGAGTAAGGGTTGTTCAGCCTGGAGAAGAGAAGGCTGCGAGGAGACAATTGCGACCTTCCAGTACTCAAAGGGCACCTACAGGAAAGATGGAGAGGGACTCTTTATCACAGAGTGTAGTGATAGGATGAGGGGTAATGGTTTAAACTGAAAAAGGGTACATTTAGACTAGATATTCGGAAGAAATTCTTTACTGTGAGGGTGGTGAGGCACTGGAACAGGTTGCCAAGAAAAGTTGTGGATGCCCAATCCCTAGAAGTGTTCAAGGTCAGGTTGGATCAGGTTTTGAGTAACCTGATCTAGTGGAAGGTGTCCCTGCCCATGGCATGGGGGGTGGAACTAGATGATCTTTAAGATCCCTTCCAACCCAAACCATTCTATGATTCTATTAGTCTATGAAAATTAGCTTCATTAATGTGAAGGTTGATGAGTTTTGAAACAACAGGCTATGCAGTTCGGTCCTCATTTGAAGGCATTTAAGCAGTTAAGGTTTTATTATATCCCATGACATATTATTTCAATGACTGATTGCCCTCCCTCTTAAAAGAGGAGGTTTACATTTAATTTTAATCAGTTTTCACCTTCAGTTTCAAAGTGTTTATTCTTTTATTCCTTTTGAGGACCTTTGTTTTTGTCTGGTTTGATTTTGTCATCTTACGTCCTTTGGTGGCTCAGATCCTGAACTGGACTGTATACTCCCGAATTTGGCTTTGTCATGCCATGCACTCAGATGGCATAAAATTCCCTTTTGCTGTTCCAAATTCCTATGGTATTGGTTGGTGAAGTGATACCTTAGGGATGGGAGGTAGGGGTTTAGGTTGTGCGTGGGTAGAGGTATATTGAAGAGGCATGGTCCTTTCTTTCAAAGCATTACATGGAAGATCAATTTTATATAATTACATACTTTGAGCACAAAGATTTGTATTTTAGTGAGGTTAATTGCTTATAATCACTGCTTTTCAGTCTGCCAGCACCTATGCACAATTTACATACTTTTCCTTTGGTAAAGCCATTCATCTTTTCTGACTACACCCAGCTAAGTGGCTGGCAAAGGATATGATTGCACAGAAAACACAAATTGTGCACATGTACTGATGACACATTGATCCAGCTGGACACAAGCCCTGAATGATCAGACCATTAATGTGGTGCTGGGATTGACCTAACATTACTTAGACTTCCAGACCGGATTATCATCTTGGGCACAGCACTATATAATGCACCTGGATAAGCACTAGCTGGATTTACAGGCAAAGATTCTTACAAGACTTTTGCAACTTGTCACAAGCTTCAATTCTTTTTACCTGACAAGTGAGAGACATTGCTATTCAGATTAGTGTTGTGCACCCCAACCAGCCTGCCTCAAGAGCTGCAAAGCTTGAAACCAAGGAGATCTCACCTTGTAACAAGGACTGTTACTTGTATCTAGCCCAATTTAGTGATGATGCGGTTTGGAGACTCCAGCAGGTGGGTGGAAATACAAAATCAGGGCTATCTATGGCAAATGTAATAAAGCCTTTTATGAGGTGGAAGACATCAGTTCCCAGTAGAACCCAGAATTGTACAAAAAGTAACTGAGGGAGATGGAGGACTGGGGAAGAAAGCAAGAAATGGTGATAACAACTTCAAAGAACAGCACAAGGTCACAAGAAACAATACAAAAACCTGGATTCTTCTACTGCAATGCATAATTTCTGATCAAATGTTACTTAACCAAAGATTTGCATAGGTGCAGTAGATGTCCAATTAATTCAATACTGTTGTTGGTATATTAAATTGCTAACAGTGCGACCCTGTATTTATGCTTTGCAGTGTCATGACAAACTCAAATACTTTACTACTAACACGTAAGTATTTCTTTGTCCTTCTCTCTGAGAGACCATTATTGAGCTCACTGAAGATATTCCCTTTATTGACTGGCATTACTGGTGAATGGCAACTGCCCTCAATTGCTGTGCAAGAGATGGCAAAACCTAGCCATGTCACCATGGGCCAGCTTATTTGAAAATTACTTTTTCATGAATTAATGTAATACTTTAGTCTGGAAGGAGAATCGGCTGAGAATATTATGCTTTTTAAAGCAATGCAAATTTTCCATTTCCATTGCTGAAGAAAGTAGAAATTGTTACAGAAATTTTAATAACATTTGATGTGAGTCCTGGATGTGATCAAGACACTAGCTGTACATTTCCTACTCTGTACATATAATCTCTCTTTCCTGGTGTCAAAATGTAACATTCCTTTTCATTGTAAAAAAGAAGCAAAACCCAAACCACTGTGGCATGCAACTGGATGTGTGTGTCACACACCTTTTTTTTTTTTTTCATTTTAATCATTATTAGATGGCTTAAAAAAAGAGTAAAAATAAGAATTCCTAGGTGAACAATTGTCTCAAATGTAGAATTACTATGGATATCTACAATCAGCTACTAGGAAAATTGTTAAAACTCAGGGTATAGAACATTTGTTTCTGACAAATCCAAGCTAATATGTAATTTTAATTTCATAAACATACTGTTTCATAATTTTGAAAATGCCAGACACTGCTTCTTCTTTGCAGTGCTCCCACCTTCCCTGCTGTCTGAGAATTCATTGTTTTGGGAAAAGTTTCTTAGTTACAAGGCAGCTTTTTTATCTCCAGTAAGTCAAGACACTTGTGATGGCAAAACAAATAACTTATCCTAATGATTCAATCCATCTTCATGGCTTCTTGCTAAGAAGATGAACTGAGGAATCAATTTTCTGGGGCATCTTTTTCAGATCTATTCACCCTCACCTACTTCCTTTAGTAAAATGCTCACCTCTGTTTAGGATGGACTGAATCACCCTCCAGGAATGTCATTTTTTATCTCAATATGCCTTGGACCTAGACAGCAGTTTAATATTCATAGAAAATCATAGAAATCCAATAGTAGAAATTTAGATTCATAGATGCAGCTCTCTGGAGGAGAACTCAAAAGACCATCTCTTCCATATTTCTGACCTAAGGCAGGGTCAAACTTTTTCTAAATCATTCTTGACATATGATTGACTATCCCATTCTTAAAAGCTGCAGTGAGGGCAGAAGGAGATTTCATGCTCATGAAAGCATGCATAGTGCAGTGGGTAACTACCCTTGTTGGTTGAATTTTTTTTTTCTGATGTCTAACCTAACAAGCATTCATCAAACCAATTGTCTGCTGAAACTACAAGCAGAATTCCAGGTACAATGACAATCTTGGTTATGCAGATAGAAGAGAAACTTGACTGAACCCACTATGTCCTGAGATGTGCCCTGGATTTTCAGGTTTACACTGTAATTCCACTAGAGGACAATTTGTCAAGGAGGAAGCAGGGAAAGGATGGATATATACTTTTACCTCTCAGAAATGTTTACATATCTATCTTTCTCAGCTATTAAGCCACACGGCTATCCATCTAGTGTCCTATAGAAGTGTGACAATATAGATTATATTCTCTGGATGTCTTCCTGCTTTTCCATATCAAATTGGTGCTGTCACCCACCAGTCAAAGAGTTACTTGCACATTTGCAGAAGGAAATTGGGATCTTCAAGAGTGCTCCTGGTTACCATTTTCTCCTTCATGTGCTTGGACATGGATTCAAAGAGTATCTGGTTTATCATAAGTGATGGAGGTAAGACAGACCACCTTCCAGTTCCATGATTCCTCCATCTTCACTTCCTTAAAGATGGGGGGATATGCTAGCTTTTTTCCAGTGGTCAAGAACTTCTTCCAGGTATAGCAATTTTCCACAAATTATAGACAATAGCCTCACAATCACATTGACTCACATCCAACACTCCTGGGTCTACCCCATCCAGCCCCACAGATCTGGATGCATCCAGTTTCTCTGTATACTTTCTAAAGTACTGCTTGTCAGTGGCGGCTCCTTCCCAAACTTCATGTAGGTTTTGGCCTTCCCATATTGTACTTAAAGTCCTAAACTCTGCTCTGGCATTTCTTCTTTACCACATGTCCTTGTTTTCACTTCCATGCTGTCTCTCTATGTTTAAGGTTATTGAGAAGTGTTGTGCTTAGCCACAAGGTTCTTCTGCTGAAATTCCCAATCTTCCTGCATAATGGGACATTTGTTCCTCAGTTTTCTTTGCAAATCAGCTCTCTTGCCTTTTATGCTATTGAAGTTTCTTAGGAAATTCTGCCAGGAATTCCCTAAGCAAATCATAATCTGCTCTCCTAAATCCACTGCTGACTCTTCTGCTTGCCTTTCCAGCCTTCCACTACATCAACTCGATCATCTCATGTTCACTGTTGTGGCCACATTTGCCCCAAATCTTCCCTGTTTGTGAGCAGCAGGTGAAAGACAGCATTACCTGTGATTGACCCCTCTGACATTTGTATTAATAAACACTGACCAACACAGTCTAGAAACTCCCTGCACTGTTCTTACAATGTTACACTGCCTTTCTATCAGATGGCTGGATGGGTGAAAAACCACTTATTGAAGGCAGGGAGTAGCGTGCAAATTTTTGAAACAAGGCTTTTCCAGTTCTGACAGCTGCCTGTGTTTCACAGCTGGTTTTGATAGAAACGAATGTCTTTGCACTTAAAGTATTCCAGTCTCTGCTTACTTCAAGTGTCTCATCAAATTTGAGATAGACAAAATAACTAGAATATCAATAGAATTATTCTTTCCTTCTGACTTAACCTCTTTCATCTTCTTATACTTTTCTTAAAGGAAAAAAATATAGCATTTCAGCATTACTCTTTACCCATAGGTATACAGACTATGAATCAGTGGGTATGAGGAGGCCTATTCACACACATGCAGTTCAATTTTTCCTCTTTTTCCTTTCTTGATTTTTTTTTTTTTTTTTAAGACTATGTATTGGCTTTCCTTAAATCTAATCTCCTTGTTTCACTGTATTTTATTTACCTTTGGAAGTATCTATATCCATCTGATATTTAAACTAAGAAAGACAACAAAATGAGGAAAGTCATTGGAAACTTCATATATATATGCAAACTTATATATGACATTTATGCAAACTGTGTTGCATGTATACCATGAAGTAACACCGGTGTGTCTCTGTTGACTTCACTGAAGATAAGATTTATTCTAGAAAAGATGGAAGAGGCTCCTAATCTTTGACTACTGCATTAAGTCCACAGGAACTCTTGTCTCACTACTGGAGGTACAAAAATCTGAAGAACAGTCAACAGTAAAATTATTTCATTAATATCTCAAGGAGCCATCCACCAAGGAGAAGAATCTTCAGTCTTCATACACCTGAGGTAAGAAGTCATGGAATCATTCCTTTCTGATTTCCAAAATGAAAGATAAGTAGCAATAAAAGCACATTTGTTATCATATAAATGATTTTAAAAAATAATCATGATATGCTCTAATTACTACCCTTTTATCTGTCCTTACTTGCACTTTTGCTTGAGGCTTTTGGCAGATGAAATCAAGTGAATGGAGAAGTATATTTTAGCTAACAAGCTTCCTAGTCTAAAAATTCCTCTTGAGTGCATGATTCAAGCAAATTAGAAAACAGAGAGAGAGAAGAGAAAAAGCAAATGGAAGATGATTGCCTTGCTAATTTAATATTTTTGGTACACAATTAGTATACATCAGACTAGTCGATAGGAGACTGCCCTGCAGGTCAGGCTTTTGCAGAGCAATGTGCCTTGAATGGCTCATTGAACCGTCGGTAGGGTCTGCTCACATGCTGGGGAAACACTCCACACAGTTTGCACCTGACAGCTTGCCAGAGCTTAGCTGTCATGAAAGTGCCACTCGGAATTTCCTCTTTCTGTGATGGCTTCTATTATCTGGTGAAGAGCAGCCAAAATGTGTTATTCTATAACCCACTCTCACCCTCAAAATGATGTTCCAGGTTAGTGGGTTGGCAGGCTGGATGCTGAACAAAGCTTATTCATTCTCTATTTTGGGTAGGTATGGAATACGAAACAAAAAAAAAAAAAAAAAAAGAATTGCGTACCTCCAACATTTTGTGCATCCCTGAAGTAGAGTAGAAAAATTGATGAATGGCTGCTGGAAGCACATCCTCACATCTTTCAGGCTAGAGACAGTAGGCTGGACAGTGGAATCCTGTGTGGAATTGAAAACAGCTGGTTGATGTGACATGCTGCTGTGCTCAAAGTTCAGCTGCTACTTAAATTTGGGGTCAGAAGAGAATGTGAGTGTTCCCTCCAGGCTAAATTGGCAGGCATGATTGTTTGTTTGCTTTTATGTGTTCCTCTGCAGGCAGCACATTGTCAGCTTTCAGTAATCACCTTTTTCTCTTGAATTGTCTAATTGATTAACAGAATTAAGTTGTCACAGCAATTTATTCTTTAGTGTGAAGTTTGCTGCTTCTGCTTCAAGTCTACAAAAGGGAACACACAGAAAGTCTTGTCTTTTCCTTATCTGATAAAGATAATCTGATAAAAGATTTTCCCTTACCCTACATATTCAACTTTACTGTTATTTGGTACTGTAGACACAGTCATAGACATAGATGTCTTCATCTCAAAATGGATTACTCTGCTAAAATTAGTTGAAATAAATTCTGCAGTGCAGAAGTCTACATCTGAACCAGTCAACTTCTGTTCCTTTTATGGAGCCAGTGGATAGGAACAGACATGGCACATCTGATCTATTTTAGATGTCTACTTTAGTCAGATATATCATCTCTCAGAAATGCCTGTTTCTTTCTGTTGATTCCTTTAATTCTGGGGGGACAAAAATTCTGATTTTGTAGCTCAGAAGTACACAATTGTATTTAAGCAGAGAAAAACCTCATTCCTAATGACTTTACAAGTAGTTTTGCCTTATTGACAACTTTGTTGATTTATTTTTCATATATGGCAATAATAGCTTCAGACTTTCGGCAGCTGCTGAGTTGAAATACCTTACAGAGCAGAACATTCTGGAAAAAGTTAGAAGCTCCATGCTTTTCTTACCAGGTTTCTGAACCATATTGAATCCCTTGTTTCCCCCGAACATATTGGTGTTTCATCAAATACAGTATCAGGGTGAAAGGATTGATGTAGGAAAAGTAGATAATTTCTTTCTAATATCATGGAAACATCTGAACTTTGGGCACTAAAGGCAGGATCATCAGTAGCCAGACACCTTGACAGTAATATTTCTGGTGCTTGAAGATGGATTTGGGGGACCAAAGTATTTAAATACATGATGCTAAAGTAAGTGATTTCAATGAGAGCTTACATCATCATCATCATCATCATCATCATAATAGAAAGAAAATTCACTGTATTGCAACAGCAAAGATGCAGAGTGCAAAAATAATTGGGTAACACCTCTCTTTTAGAAGACAACATTGAAAGTACTATGAAACTAATTACTTTGGGGATTCAGTTATGAGAAAATATTGATAGATTCATTTTCCTTAAATTGCTTTAGTAACCAGAAGACATGTTCAAAACATAAACTGGGAATAACCTCATGACAAGAAAATCATTTAAGCACAAGTATAGTGAAGAGCAGAATAACCATGACAGAGATCTGCATGATTTTTACATTTAGAATTGAACGTATTCTCCCCTCTTGCTTTTTGTACATGTCAGATAAGTAAGATGTGTGATGTCATGTAACACTAAAAATTATTTCTAGAAGCACCTGGGAGCTCATCGGACATGCCACCTACCCTACCAGTATCTCAGTCTGCAAAAGGAAAATAAAGAAATAAATTACTGCTTTAGAAGTTAATCCTGATATATTGTATTTCTCACAGCTTTAGAGAAAAAAGCCCACCACCAACAGCAACAACATCAAAAAGCCCTTACAGTTTGCCATCATAGCAACAATTTTTTCCAGGTTCAAGACATACTACCCACTTTCTGATCTCCAACTGGAAACACAGAAAAAAACAAGGTATGTAACATAACCCTATGTAACTAAACAAACCTAACTGGTTCCCAAATATCAGAGTCTAGAAGGAGTTACTTGTCTGTATGATGGATATAGCTGCAGAAAACTCATCTTTGTTTTTTCAGTACATTATTTTCATTATTATTTCCTGGTCTGAAATTAATCCTGAAGGCATTTTCTTGGATAAGTAATTATCTTCAGTTGGAGATATTATCTGAAATTCTAGGCAAAAGATCTTAAATCAGAATAGAAACACTCTTCAGAACGACTGAATGCTGTATTTCCTCAGTCAATGGGAAACATGAGAAACTCTTTCAGTGTGTTTTTGTTATGCTAGTCCCACCAAAGACACCAGCAAGAGAATAATGCTGGTACCCAAATTGAAGAGATGGATGGATTTCACACTCTTTCTGAAAATCAGACCTCTCTAAATTGCTTTACATTACACATTTAAAAAAAAAAAATATTAGAAGCACAACACATCAGCCATCCTTTGAAAATCTTCAATGTGACCTTCAAACACCCAGTTGATAAATTGCTATTTTTGGCAGAGGCATTCTTTCACTACAATGAGCTTTGTTTAAGCACCTAAAAAATTACTCAGTATATTTTTTGGGTGTCATAATTATCCAAAATTATCCTAGGCAGTGCAACTGAAATGATAGGTTTTAAACTTGCCCATTTACAAAGTGAGAGTTGAGACACAGACTTAAATGAGTACAGTAATGAAGTGGAAAAACAAACAAACAAAGCAATTAGACAAAAATAATATAAGAAATCCATAACAGTGTTCCAGAAATTAGCACAAAAATTCATCGATGTCAAAAACTTGTGTGGAACCAAAGCACTTCTGATAAACTCATTAAATACAAAAACATCAGTTATGGATCATCAACAGCAATGCCCTAAGTTGTAGGCCATTGGGACTTTGGGAAGTATCACCATACATTGCTGCTGTCCTCAGGGTTTTTATGGATACTTATTATTGACAATGGTCAGCAACAGAAGAAATGTCTAGACAGACCTCTGCTCTAACTTACTAGAGATGTTGCTAAGTTTGAGAATGAAGTCTCGTGGTTAGAGCACGGTGATCAGCAGACAGGAATTAAGTTCCTTTCTCTGCTAGAGACTCTGTGTGAGATTCATTTTTTCTGTGCATACCTGTGGTATCTAAGGCCACAGTGATTTAAGGTTCAATGCAGTAACTCACATATAGGCGTCTAAAACCATTACAGAGTACCTGAGACCAACATGGGTCTGGCAGATAGGGCAAAGGAACTGCAGTGAATGAACGTCCAGCTTGAGCAGGGCTGGAGGCCAGGTAAGATGTCCCAAAGGATATCACATGTTGCTAGCTATTCATGTGTTGGAATTAAGGCACTAGTAAAAATAGTCAATAAAGACTAAAGAAAATTGCACTTGCCATTAAATAATACCTACTGGTTTCTCAGCTGAATTAGTCTTTAGGTTTCATTGACTGTACTGACTAGATCTCCATCTGCTGTAATGGGAGGTTGGACACCTCACATAGATGGAGGGAACTTCAGATATACACCTACATTTATGTCTTAAAGTGGAATTGCATCCCACCATAGGGCCTCAATTCCTCTTCCTAATTGTAGGTGTCTAGTGCTATTCTAGACAGCAGGCTGTCCGCGATGCCTCCATAGAGCTAGTAAACCCAACATGGACCCACAAGAGAGCCACTCCTTTCTGGAGCAGTGGCTGGAGGTCAGGTGGGACAGCTGAGTATGCTTCAAATAGCAGCAGGTTAGCTGTGAGTCTTCCATGGTCCCTGGCTCTTGGAAGTGCTCATCCTGTCCTTTTCCAGCCTCTGTCTTTTTAGATTATTTGCCTTTATGAGAAAGGATTTTCTGTTAGTATGTGTTAGATCACAGTACCTAACACAATGAAACATGTGATCCTTGGGTGGATCTGTGTGTCCTAACATAATAGAAATTTTAAATAACATTGAGTGAATGAGACAATGCAAGAGATCTGAAACAGAGAGTGCAATCCTTAATCAATGTGTAATAAAAATGTATTTTTATAATATGCTATTATTATAATTATTAAATTATTATAAAACATTATAATAGATAAGTAATTGGCATAGAAGGAAGAAGGTGAAGTGAGCTGCTCTGACCAACTGTGATCACCTTAGTATTGCAAAGCAGTAACTGCTCACTTGGGATCTGGGTTGGTAGAGATGTTCACAGTCCTAGCACTGCTTGTAAAGTGAGGGGAGGGGGTGAAATCTGTATGAAGTGACAGACAGCTGAAACCTTCCTTGACCGATCCCTGCTCCTGTGCTGTGTGGGTAGGGGATGTCCAGGATCACACACAGCCTTTGGTTTGTAACTGGTTCTTCCTGAGTCTCAGAGAGGAGAATATATAAAGGGACATGAGACCCACACCATACTGTGTTCAGCTCTGGGGCCCCCAGCATATGGAAGACATGGACCTACTCGAGCATGTCCAGAGGAGGCCACGAAGATCATCAGGGGGCTGGAGCACCTCCCCTATGAGGACAGGCTGTGAGAGGGTTGGGGTTGTTTAGCCTGGAGATGAGAAGGTTCTGGGGAGACCTTATAGTGGCCTTTCAGTATATAAAAGGGGCTTATATGAAAGATAGGGAAGGACTCTATCAGGGATTGTAGCGATAGGACGAGGCGTAACAGTTTTAAACTGACAGAGGGCAGGTTTAGATTGGACATTAGGAAGAAGTTTTTTACCATGAGGGTGGTGAGACACTGGAACAAGTTGCCCAGAGAAGTTGTGGATGCCCCATCCCTGGAAGTGTTCAAGGCCAGGTTGGATGGGGCTCTGAGCAACCTGGTCTGGTGGAAGGTGTCCCTGCCTGTGGCAGGAGGGTTGGAACCAGATGATCTTTAAGGCACCTTCTGACCCAAACCATTCTGTGATTCTGTGATTCTGTGATTCTGTGAAGGTGAGCTCTCCAAATTCTGGTCAATAAGAACAGACTTAGAAAGAAGGTGAGAAAGGAAATCTTCAATATTATTAATTTTCATCACTGCCTAGGGAAATGTGCAAGACTCAAAACACGGACCTTTGAGGTATGAGTATTTCCAAGCCTGCAGAGTCTCTGAAAGGAGGATGCTTTGAGGACATCTTGCTGCAACAAAACTTTAACCTCAAAGGATCTTTTTGATCTTTAGCTTGGGAAGAAAGACTTCCAACTAATTTATGATGACATTAGAGGATAACAACATGCACAGTAATGTATTCTCTTTAGCCTTTGGGTTGTAGCTCTGTTTTACTGTCTCCAGGAAAATAAAAAGGGATGCATGGAAATACTCATCATTTGTATTTTAATTGCCCCTGAGGATGCTAACTCTTTTGTAAAGAATGCAAAATGTCTAATAGCATGAGAAAAAAAAAAGAGTGATGTTTCTAAGTTAAGTTCTTCTAAGAATAAGAGGTAAAGTCCAACAGCAGCTATGAAGTTCCTACACACTGATGACAATGGCACGAATTTGATTTATTACCATTTAGGGTGAGTGTTCAGGAGAAACACATGGGAAATTTTGGTGAGTCCTGGACAAGACAAGTGGGAATGAAGGATGGGATGTAAAGGATAGGACAGAGCCTCTTTTCATGTGGAAAAATCTTGTGGATTGCAGCAATTTTACAGGTTTCTTAGCTAAATTAGATAACTCTACACAAATGAAAAGATTTGAAAGGGAATCTGGCATGATAAGACTTTTTTGGACTGGAGAGAAGACCTGTGTCCTTCATGTTCCCTATAATGCAAGTAATAGGTAATAAGAAAGGAATAAAGTGGCACTGTCTTTAAACCTATTTTCTAGTTGGGTTTAAAAAGTTTGCCTTTGGCCTTTCTTCAAGGCATCATATATATCCTGAAGGATGATGTTGTTTTAAATGACAGCCATTTGTTTAAACAGAGCTTTTATGATTTAAAGCACTACTGGTACTATGGCCTATATTCTTCCTTGCCATTAAGTACATGATGTTATAGTGAAAGTATTTCATAGAATCATAGAATCATAGAATACTTTGGGTTGGAAGGGACCTTTAGAGGTCATCTAGCCCAACCCCCCTGCAGTGAGCAGGGACAACTTCAACTTGATCAGGTTGCTCAGAGCCCCGTCCAACCTGACCTTGAAGGTTTCCAGGGATGGGGCATCTACTACCTCTCTGTTTCAGTATTTATCTGTTCCAGTATTTACATACAGTAATATGTTCCAGTATTTACCCACAGCAATAAGCACTGGGAAGAAGCTAAAAAGGACTGTGAAAGAGAACAGATTTCATGTTTCAGTTTGCTTCCTCAGGCCCCAATAGCAAGCTTGTCTTAGAACTCAACTTCAGACAGTGATAAAAATCTTCCTGTTTAACCAGTTTCTATTTCTTTTAATAGAGATGGAATGTATTAGTAGAGATGGAATGGATTTTCCCTGTCGTTTAATAGAGTGGAACAGATTATCCTAGTCTGGAGGCCAGACCATACTCCAAATCACAACAAAGTAGAGATTGACATTTTCCTTACCCTTCCTGTAATTTAGGAAATGTTGGAAGTGCAATTGGGATCTTGGCTAGTCAAGCTGCCTTCCTGATATGTTAGCAGATCATAAGGACAGAGCTTAGGGCCAAGGTAATCTCACTGATCCATACAAACCAGCCTGTGACATTTCACAAAATTCTTTCCAATTTGCCAGTTTCATTAATATGCGTGCCCAGCTAAACGAGTTACTGTTGTGGGAAATAATTCCATAGCTATAATATATTTCCTTTGGCTCCCAAGTCAGAGCAAAGTGGTCTTTGCTGTTAAAAGTGTGCAACAAAAAAGCACTCTGTGTTTTTAATGATTCTGAGAGTAGATCATGTTATTTCAACATAACATTTATTTCTTGCTGACTCTGAGTCACGAAGCTTTAAAGCCCTTAAACTAGATTTTGATCTGAATCTCACTAAACATCCAGCTTCCAATACATCAACCAAAAAACTAGATTACAAGGCAATTTATTTTTACTACAGAGAACAAAAAGCACTATGGGTTAATATAATCATGTAAATATGAAGCCTATATAGAATTAAAGAAGAGGGAAAGAAAGAAATAAGTGCTGCAAACTTGAAAAAAAACCCTGTCTAAATAATTGGCAAAAAAAAATCACATTATCATAAAAATGGTTTGATAAATATTTCTGTAGTGAAATGTGGACAGTTATGTAGAATATTTTTAAAGGACTATTAATGTACCTGAGTGAACATATTGGTGCACATGTGTATGGTTTTACACTTGAATAAGCATATATTCAATTTGGGACGATTAAGGTGCACTCACTCCAAATGTAAAACAGGACAAGTTGTCCACCTCCCTAGAGTTCTGCAGGAATACTCCAGGAAAAGAACTTTCTGTACCAAATATTATATTTTGACTGAGTCGGTAATCCTTTGAAGAGTCATTTCTGATATTGCTCGTGAGAAATATGAGCTGACCCACTAGAACATAATAACTTGCTGTATATGTGGGTTAATGGCATTACTTCATGAACTGAAGAGACACAACTGGATGTTGCAATGACCCATGGCACAGGGAGAAAGTTCCCTTTATGGGTTAACCAGTATGGAAACTTTCTCCCTGTGCAGAAACTGCTGACATTTGGTTATTATTTGGCAGACAAGGCAGGGAATGGAGGACAACATAAAGGGCAAGTGAAAAGAAAAAATAAAGCACAGAAAAAGATCTGAAAGAAATGTCATGTTCTCTTTGCTAGGTTATGTGATTAAGGGCTGATCTCTCTGAACACAAAGACCCAGGGAGGCCGACCAGTCCTTGTAACCTAATCAGTGAATCTGCTCTGGGTGGGTGAGTCAGCCAAAGAGACACCTTCTCAGGAAGGCCCTGCAAACCGGAGGGGGAATTGCCTGAATGGGGTTAGGACTTACCATGGGATGCAGAGAAGGAAAGAATTTGGAGATTGTTTAAAAGTTATTACAGGAGGTTTTAAAGAGATTGAGGGAATGTGCAAGACTGGTCTAGTCTACCCTTGATCGGCTTAGAGTAGACTCGGTAGTGTAGGTTAATGGTTGGACTGGATGATCTTAAAGGTCTTTTCCAACTTAAACAATTCTATGATTCTATGATTCTAAGACTGCTGATGGGATGTTTAGCAGGAGGACCAAAGACAAGGGAAGGGATCAGGGTGGATCAAGAAGGAAAAAAGAGTGGGAAAACAGAGGGAAAAGGGTTACGGGTAAACAGGCTACTGGTCAGTAAGCTTGTCTGGCTGAGCCCTTCGCTTGATCACCATAATCTATCCTATCTTCTTAAATTGCTCTCTCCGGTGCTAAAGAACTTGCTATTCTGAGCGGTATATAAACGCAATGAGCTGCAAGCCAGGCTGCCTGTGAGCAGGATAGGAGGTCTGGTGCCAGCTGCTAGACTGGAGCCACCACCCTCAGGGGCTTGAAGGTCCTGGTACAAGCCTCTGGGAGGGACTGGGACCTAGGGGACAGCTGCTGGATAAACTAATTCCAGCTACCGGAGAGACCTGTAGTGTGTGTATATATCCCTGCAACAGCTTCAGTCCAGAGGAGAGGAGGAGGAAGGCAATGGAGTCATCTGTGTTGTTAGCGTTTACGTGAGTGCTGCGTGTATTTACAGAGTGCCGGCAAAGGTACTGCTCTCTATCTGTGTTAATCTTTGTGGCTGGTCGTGTGTGTATTTTGTGTGTATGCTTGTGTGTGTGCTCAACTCTGCTGGCTGTCTGGACCTGGGGACACAACAGCTTCACAACCATCATGCTGGGAGAGCAGAAACCTCCTGGGTCCTGAATATCACTGAATTTGGCTACCTTTAACATGTACAGCTTCACAAAATACAGGAGACAAGATTACAGGAGGCAAGATGGATACGCAGACGATCAACCCAAGGTACACAATTGTTGCCTGTGTATCACAGCCTCGTGATGTACTGACTGCTGTGACATGGCCTCACATGGTCACAAGCTGAAGATGCTCTTTCCTTTTTGCTGGAGAACAGAACTCAGAAAGATCAAAGGTCAAATCTTCCACAGGAGGACTATGCTGCAGGAATCATACCACTTACCCTGTGGATACAAGGCACTACTGCAATAACTTAGCACTGCATTCACAGTCACAATGGAGCAGTACCAATTTACCCCATCTTCCCAAGTAGAAAAGTAGCCTGCTTTTTTCAGACCACCATTTATAGATGCTGTACAACATCCTTTGTCTATTATCCACTTCTTGCTTTAAAGTCCCCCCTGTTTTATTACTGTATCTTTGATGTTGTATGAAATCAATTTTGCAAGGCTTTAAAAGGCAGTTAAAAGGTGAAATATAATTGATTCCCTCCCCCCACAAAGGCAAGTAACTGGACAATACACTTCCTTAGTAATGTACATTACATTCTGGGAGTGTTAATACCATTCCTTTGCCTACATTTAACATGACTATCTAATTGATTTTCATTTACATTTGGTAATAAAAGCCAGTCTAAATATTTTTAATAAAATTTCCATCCTGCTGGTGACCTTTCTGCTGACTTTCAGAAGCTCTTGCCCCATAATATACCAGGGAACCTGGCAGAAATATAGATGGCTTGGTTTGTCCTTGACATTGGCCATGGAAAAGAGCTCTTACATATTGCTTTGCACTCTGTACCTTCCCCTGTAAAGGACTATACCTTGTAGGGTTTTTTCTGCAGGAACACTTGCAGAATAAATTCTTTTTTGCTAAAGTTGCATGTTTTGATTTTAACATGCCTAATCTTGGTTGTCAGCAATTTTGCAGCCTCATATTGAGGCTGAATTTACTTTCACCTAACTTTACTATCTAAAAGCTGAATACTTAATCTGAGCCAGTTGTCTAAACTTCCTGTATATTTATTAGAGACATCTCAGCTTTGTCTCGGAATTGGATGAAGCACCTTCTGGTGCTAACTGTCAGTCCAGCAGCTACAGAGGGAGCCTAACGCACTAACTTAGACTAGGAATGTTACTCTTAGGCAGATACAACAACTGAAAAAAAAAAAAATCTCTTTCTTGACACATAGCCCTAACAGTAACTGCTGCAGCTTACCCAAGTGTCTTCAAAGCCATTTCAGTCCCCTGCAAGGAAGTGGGGGTGCAGCCATTTTGCATTTGGGAATCCATAATGTGCACAGAAACTTTAGAGCACATGAAAGACAGGGTATATGTGATGTCTTGCCTATAGGGAGAGAGAGATTGGGCTTGGTTCATCCTTTCCAATTCTACAGCCCCAAGTAACAATTAAGTCGTGTAAGCATCTGATGGGGCATACAAATGGAGTTCGTGGCCTCAGTTCAGATCTGAGTGTCTGACTGGCCAACCAAAAGCGAACATCCTAGGCTGGGAGCTGACAGACACAGTGAAAGCTGACTTACTATCTCTTTCCTGTGCCTAAAATACATTTTCAGAGGAATAATTATAGAAATCTGACTTTGTTCTTTCTTTTATGCAGATAAAGGGAAGACTTAATCACTAAGACTCTAATGCAAACCCTCATCCCTGTCCCCATTAAAAATCTCTTTACAATCTCTCTGTGTTTTAAAGTAATAACACTTTTAAAGTTCACCTGACTAAATAATGTGCTGGGTAGCTATTCAGTGTCTGTGTAGAGTTGATTGTGACAGCAAGATGTGTCCCAGATTATAAGAAAACAGTCTTCCAGTACTCCAAGTTGCTGTTGTTTTAACCATCAGTTTCTAGACGGTAGTTGCACAAATAAGTTAAGTGTAATCTAGCTGACTTACTCAAGTGACAGCTGGACACCTTCTGTTAGCTTCATGTGAGTGTTATTTTTTAAGTTATTTTTTATGCTAATAGAAAGTTATTTTATCTTCCTCTGAGGGCAGTGCTCACAGAGCAATGGGTGTGAAAGATGATGGGTTTTAGAACATCCAAAAGTTTCAATTAATCTCCAATGGAAGGGACTTTTTTTCTTCAGGAAGTTGAAGAGGCAAAATGTGTAGCTGCATTGCAATCCCACTGTTTGGAGGGGATATGTAGGTCATTCAGTTGGCTGAAGCTTTTGAAGCCACATAAATTTCAGCAGTGACGGGGCACTGCACTTTGTAGACTCTAAATATAACCTTTACCTCAACATCCTTTGAAGACAATGGAGAGGAAAAGACACTTGAGAATGTGATTCCTTTGACCCATTTAGACATCTGCATGAAGATAAAATGGATCTGCTCTCAAAGGACGTAATCCTTTCTACGAACTATAACAGAAGCCTAAACAAAGTTTAGCCTCTTTGTATCACCAGATGAACCACAAATAACAACTAAAGAAATGTATATTCCCGTTGTGTCTTCACATACACAGGCTTCTACCAGGCTTTTCCGTGAATACAGAATTAGCGATGGGCTGAGCCACAAGCTTTGTATGCAAACTTCCATATATTTAGGATGCACTAGGGCTTTTGGGGGCTAGATTAATTCCTCCTCACCTCATATTTTTCAGGAAGAAAATGCTTGAATTTGAGGCTCTGAACAGCCACAGACATACCATAGGGCAAGGGATACAAAACCTGAAGGCTTGAATGACTGCTCATTCTCACAGCTTATTGGTCTTAACTAAATGCCAAGCAGATTTGCTTTAAGATTTGGAAATCTTACATCTTTGTCTTGAGTAGGATGCTTTCTAGTAATGTGTGCTCTGGGGCCAGGCGATTCACAGTGTTATTGCTGTTTGCTGAAAACATGCATTTTTACTGAGATCTCATAATTGAAATTCAAGCTGCACATGATGCAATTTGACATTAATTTCAGTTATTTGTGTCTGAGGTTTGCCCCATCCAACAAGAGCCGACAGTAAAGAAGAACGCTGGAAATGGAAATACACAGTGCCATTAGATGCAAGGCTTGATTTGTAAATCACTTAGATAGCAATAAAACTGCGGATGGAAATAAAAGTGGCAAAGCTCAGCTTTCTAAATGCTAAATAATTCAAGGGGGAAAGGTTGAGGCTAAAAAAAAGTACAGAGCAAGAGCTTCATATATGAAAACAATAGCATCTGAGCAAATCAGAAATTTCAAGTTCTGACTAAATGTAATTTCAGTTCAATTAAAGCATAACATCAAGATTGTGGGTTGCTAAAATCTGGGATGAAGCATGTCATTGCTGTGTGGAATTCTAAAAGATTTACAGCAAAACCTGAATCTAGGAAAGATATTCTCTGAAATGGTGCCACAGGGCTCTTTACTGAGCAAACAGCTATTTTACAAAGCTGGTCTGTAGGGAGCCAGAGCCAGCAAAATTCAAGATGAAAATTATTATTATTTTTTTATTATTATTATATTTATGTTTGGGAAGTTAACAGCGAAAGTAAGTTAGCCAGAGGAACAGATTCCTGATGAAAGAGGGAATACTTTTTGTCACCTGAACCTTACAAATTTAGAGTTAAGGGGTCTGGTGGTGGTGTTTGCATTTTGTTCTGAAGATAGACTGTAGTCTAATTATATGCTCCTGATTTTAGCACAATAACTGCTGAATGAAATTTTGTGGGCTTTGTCTAGCAGGATGCTATTTCAATATAGGGTGGGGAGGAGAACGGAGGGTGGACAACAAGCAAAATGTAGACCAGATGCAACCAAGTAGATGTTATTATCTGCTCCCGCCCTTCCCCCAGGAGAGACTGGAACAAATGTTTGAGCATCAAATGCTGCCCTAATAGTAAAACATTTCCTCCAGTGCTCACAAACAGTCTGATACAAAGCTGAGGAGTATCATTATGACAAGATCTTAATGAAATAAAGGCTTGGGAATGGATGTAAAAGTTATACACGTTATCCATCAGTGATCCTGTTCCTGCTATTGTACTCCATCCTGGATGGCTCTATAACTTGGCCTGATTTTTAACGACAGTTGTAGTCATAATAGTTCCCTTTGAATCACAAATTTAAAAACCTGTACTGCATGGAAGCCCATCTAACCTCTGAATGCCACAGAATTATGCTGTGGCATACAAGGGACAAGTGAGGCACTGGTCATGGAGAAACACGTATGGTATGAGAAGAACAGAGGAAGGAAATACATTTGGAAGGCATCCTGATACCTCTTTCAGCTACATCATGGTTCTTGTTGCCAGTAGGGTATGGATGATCCACGTAACATTCCTGAGATTACTTAGGAAAGTAGCTCCAAAGACTGCTAGTCCCACAGACAGAGCTGAACACATTATGGAATGTTTTGAATGGGGTCTGTCTTGTACCTGCCATTAGCAAGCTTTCTGAGTACTTCATTTATTTTAAGTAGACAGTGAAATAATATTTAGCATTTGTTCTACAGTAACAAATAAAATCTGCAAAAGAAAAATAAATTTTATTGTTCTCCCAACTCTGGAAAGCGAAGCATGAGCACAGTGACTTCTTGAGACCTCTAGTGTGATCACTGAACAAATACAGTACCTACAAATGTGAAGGGGTGGGTAGCATCCTACATAGCCTAGTGTGGTAGTCATCATTTTTTCCACTGCGACACCTACATCTGATGCAGTCCTCTGAACTCCCTCTACAATAAATGGAGAAAAATAAGGCCCATCAAGTGTGACTCATCTCATCCCAAAACAGACATATAAGTCAGAAGACTTGTACTCTAAAGTCCCATTCTTTCTCCTTTGTCTGTGAGATGATTCAGCCCTGATGCAAACATCAACAAACTAGAAAAGAAAGTGAAGAGAGTTGTGTTTTCAGAATTGTAGTAGCAGACAAAACTAAAGATAGGAGAATGAGAAAGATCCAAGCACTGAAACATCAAGCTGTTTGTCCTGGGTCTCAAAAGAGAAATATAACTTCACCCCAAAGATTTTACATTGGAAAAACTATTGAGTGCCATGCCCCTCTCCAGGTATGTTGTGCAATTATACAGGAAAGCCTCGGAGACACTGGGAAATGAGACCCAGTGAAATTCAGAAATATAGTTTTCAAGCTGGATTTTATCTTGAAGGCTTCTGCTTCTGTCTGAGATCTAAGAAAGGGGCTTAAAAGCACCTGTGGTTTTTTTCCAAGGATATCATAAAAGATATTTCCTATTTCTACCGACCTTGCTTCACCTCTATTCACAGCTACAAAAAGACCAGTATTGCACCTGAGGTAGGAGGTGTCAGAACAGTCGTTTTTCCTTGCAGTATCTTTGTCACCTTTCTTCTTCAGAAATAATGATAGCTGAAGGTGAATATTCTGGTAAAAAATTTGGGGAAGGTGACAATTCTGCTGTGACCGATGCTACCTCTCATGAAACATGAAAATGTTTGCTTCATACCATTTTGAATAAGCTCATTACAATTAAAGGCACAGTCAAACCTGAAATCATACTTGCACTGGAAAAAAAATGCTCTAAATACATTTGGTTTTTTGGCCATTTAATGGCTTACACCTGGTAACCCCAAACATTTCTCTGGGAAAAGCCTTGAAGAAACAAGAGGAAATGTCCTGTTCTTCTCTATGCATTTCCCAATTGTTTTCTTTGTCCATTTCATAGTTTGTTAACAGCTTGGGAGGTTGCAATTTCCAGACAGCTCTAGGGAAATTAGCCACATAAGCCCTTCTTCATTCAGAAAGATTAATTCAGTCACATTCTTGCTCCAGCTAAAAACTCCTTTCCCAAAGCCATTACAGATCTTCTGTGTTCAGTACTTGGTTGAGCACTGATCTGACACCTAAGAACACAATAGATTTTGTAGACACATATCCAAGATCTGTGGATAACTGTCTTACGTTTTTCTCAGACTAGGAAATTTCTTTCTGGAGATGATAACCAGACACTGCAGCTACTTTTCATTTATTTACTTAGGTAATTACTTATTTTTAGGTATGTTCATCGCTGTTTATGTTCAGATTCTTAAAGTTACTGTATTGGTATAGACTGATGCCAAAAAGTGCTTATTGGCTGAATCTTGCAGGAATTTTCTTGGAGGGTGTTGCACTATTTACCAAGTTGCATCTGGCATTCAGTAGTTTGTCATTGTAGAGGTGCTTTTCCATAGAAGATTATTGACAAGCACTTCTTTTCCTGTATTTATTTTTTATTGTGCGTAATCCTTGAAAAAAAAAAAGTATTTATGGATTAGGTATTTATTTTTACAAACCTCTACTACTTAAACAGATTTTAGAATATTAACTCTATGAATTAGTCATCTACTTGTGCATTGAGTAAATATAGTATTACCTTGGTACAAAGCAGGGCTTTCAAAACAAACAAAACGCTAAAGTCCTTTTTATAAAAAAAAAAAAGTTGAAATAATATGCATTTCCAATTTCTCCTAGCAACACACATCTGCCAGATAGTACAACCAGCATATAATATCTTCAACTGTTTCACCATAAAATGTAGTAGCCTTCAGAGCAGGGGAGGATGTATCTCACTGACTGATAGAATCAGAATGCCTGAAGTCATTTATTGTCTGAAACACACACACATCTTCTGAGCCAGTTAAAATATGTAAACTTCAGTGAAGAAAACAGCAACACTAAATAAAACTTCTCAGCTCTGTCAAGGTCAATAGCACAACAAAAAGGCCCCTGGAGCTCAGGAGCAGAGCAGACAAAGCTGTATTATATCATATTCTCCCACACTGACAACTACCTTACACTGTGAATGATAGACATAAATTGGAGCTATTTGTTGAGCAAACCTCCTTCTCAGTCTGAATAAAGGAAGGGACAAGTTGATTTCTGGAAGTAGTAGTTTTGTTCTGCCTATTTTTGAGGGAACAAATAAAACAAGGTGAATTCATTTCTTATATTAGTTGAGGAAAACCTTCAGATAACCTTGGAAAGAATGGGGAAAATGAAGAAATGTTGCAAGGAAAGACAAGGACAACTAAAGAACCAATACATGTAAAAAAGTAAAAAATCCAACTGGCTCTGCAAGGAATTTATTATCTTGAGACAATATGAATCACATAAATTCTGGAGCATCCAGCAAATAGTTTCAGATGTTTTTTATGAATGAGGAAGGACAGTTTTGTGCTTTGGTTTTGATCTTCCAAAACCTTATTAAGGTACAGGAGCAATGCCTTCCCAGGCAACTATGAGCAGCCAGAATTTCCTAAATTACTTTGACCAAATTGTGCTACAGAATTCTAAGTATCCATTCACTTCATTTATATATTAATATCAAGGTAACTGGGCGGTGATGACTTGCCAATTTGTTTTGGCTATCAGTGTGCATTGGTTTTCATTCACTAGTGAGTACTGTATCTGGAATAAGTTCTAAAAGTGGTGGATGAAGCATTTAACCAGAAATCAAATGAATCATTTCACCTTTTTTTTTTTTTTCTTTTCAGAGAAAGGTGATTAGAGAGGTTCAAAGCTCCTGGAACAGATTAAAACAACAGAACTAAAGAACACGTTTGTTAACTGAAAGGAAAATAAATGATTGACAGCATCAAATATCTGGAAACACTAGAACAGGAATTAATGAAATCACCCACACCAGGACTGATTAGACATCGTTTCTCTGTTTTGGTATATAAATATTGCATGGGCATTAAGTTTCTCCTTTACAATGTTAATTTGATGTCTTGACAAGGTAGAAAAAATACTTAAAATGTGTAAAAGCCACTGATGGTTATTACTTTGCTGCAATATGACTTGAAAACATTAATCTAATGGGAGATAAGCATAGGTGTTTCATGACTAAATGGGATACATGTCCATTGTCTGCTATAGTCTGCAGAGTTGAGGGAGTAGCAAATAGCTAACACAAAGGTAAAAGAGAGAAAAGACATTAACACAGTGCTAATGACCAACAGAAAGTCATGAAACAGGACATGACCTCTCTCTTACATTCTCTCCTTTACCAGTGAAAAGCCCTTTTATCCTTTTCATTTGCATTGTTGCAAAATCAACCATATGCAATATGAGTGTTTTTCTTTTTCCCTCCTTTCTTTTCCCCTAAATCTCCCCCAAAATTTATCTTTTTACCTCCTGTAAGACATAGCACATTCAAAGCAGAAGACATGGCTAGGTGGCCTGGTTTAATACAGTATTTCCACTGGGCAATCCCAGTTTGCATAAAATAATTAAGGGAGTTGGGAAGAGAAATGGACTGGTACCATGATGGAACTGGCAGGCTGGAATAAATTAGTTCATTGATCAGCAGTGAACAAGCAGAGCACATGTGGTCTTTAAAAAAGGCCAAAGGAAAACAAGCAATGTCACATTTTAAATGTCTCTAAGGATTTTCCAGGACATCATATAAATACTTCTGATGAACAGATTATTTACTGATGATCTAAAGCATGCCAAACATGATTCCATTTATGTAGCATTGTATCACCTTGCAATTTTTAATGTAATTGTCTTTACATCGTCTTTCTGATCCTGGATAGTACTGTTATTTTTATTCTATTAATGAAGACTAGCTTTGCAAGACTAATAGCTAGGTATGTGAAAGGACCTGGGAGATTACCTGTTGCCAAACTGGCATTTTACATACCTGAAATTGGAGTCTCATCCAGTCTCATCAGTTACGATTTGCCACTGAGTAACCCTAAAAAGCTTTTAAGTAACCCTGAAAGCTTTTAAGGCTTTCAAAACCATGAGCAGGACACACCTTTTCTCAGTTAAGAGGTGTACTGAGCAAGAAGTCTGCATCTGAGCTGGTTACCCAAACTGGTTTTGTAATCAATGGAGAGGCACAATTAGACTGTGATTCACTTGATTTACTTCAGATGTTTTATGATGAAGAGTCTTGTTTAGAAGAGCTTATTGACAATAGCTCTTTTGTTACCCAGAGACTTAATACAACAGGCTCATCTGAGGTGTCTGAAGTTAGGCAAAAGGAGCAGGTTTCACCCAGGTTTCAGGTTCCTTCAGAGACGGTCTGTGGGTCTGCAATGTCTGTGCAGGTCCAGAATTACCTGAACGCTGTGAGCATTTAGTTTCCATTAGTCCTCTCAAGACTAATCATTCCTTTCCATCTGTAATTTTTAGATCCCCACATGTGGGTACTCTTCAGGTTAAACAACTTAAGGGACGTTATGCAAAGTAACAGTCAGAGAGGAGCTGTTTCTCTGCCTTTATTTAATATTTCAGCAATTATTCCCTCAGCTCAGGAGAGACCTGGGCTCCAGTCCCTCCGCCACACATAGTCATCAGGCAAGTTAAGAGTTTCAAGGGTTTTGTTCCAGCTCTGCCGAGAGTAGATCTACTGCTTTAATAAGCTGCTCAAGCTAGCTCCACCACGAAGGACTTTTTGCCTAACAAATGGACAAACAGCACTTGGATGTTAGGTTGAAAGACAGGCTATCACTGGAAATGCCCAGTCACTAATTTTGAAATTGGAAATTGATCCTGGTGATTTGTCTTTGAAGCAGAGTGTTGCTGATTTCCTCTCATCTCTGTTTGCATATAAGCTCTTCTTTGGAGGTGGAAGTAACTTTTTTATATTAATAAAAGTCATGTAATGAACGCTTTGCAGGAACCCACCGGCTGTAAAAAAAAAAAAAAAAAGTATAGCAGATATGAACATAAGACACATGGGAATGTCCTGAATCATTTGAGTCCAGTCATCTGCTGTGGGAAACAACATGTTTTAAAACTCTTTTCAATAGTGATTTTCAACTACAATTTATAATATTTGCAATAATTGTATTTTATGACCCAGAAACAAGGTATACAGAAGCACCTGCCAGTTACAGAAACAATTAGGAAAGTGCATACTATATTGGTATACTGTACAGTGGAAAGACCCTAGTTCCCCAAATAAACCTCAGAAATCCATACTGCATGGGAACAAATGGGAAGAACATAAGCTACTTAAACTCAGAAGGCAGATAAGAGAATTACTAGGAAGCACTTAGTGGTCCTAATGTTATTACTTAACCCAGGGAAGGTTGTTTCCCTTGGAGACTCATTTTGCTTTTGGTGAATCATCATTGGAAAGTAGAAATGAGTAGCAGGAATTGCAATGTAGACTCTCTACTTTCACATGACTTTAACTGCAATATCCCAGTTCTCCCACATCAAGTTCAATGGAAGTTTTGCCAACAACTCCTGTGAAACTAGACACAAGCACCATCACAAGATGAACCCCTGTTTTGGCACTAAGCTTAGATACTTCTTGAATGTAACTTCCAATAAGGAAATAATGAAGTGGAAGACTGTCACATAATTATGTGGGCAATGTGAAACCAAGGCAAATAACTGTGTCCGTGTTCTTGGACAACTTGTACATAGTTTAAAGAAGATGTAAAGACACGAGGTGCTGGAAGACACATGCTATGAATCATCGAGAAAAGTTGTCTCCTGTATAGGAGTGGGTGGATTTGCTAGTGTGTTCCCACCCATTCATACCCAAATGCTTCCTCCCCATCCAAAGCTGTAGAACATCACAGGAGAACCTGTAGTTTAAAATCCCCTCTCCTGCATCATCTCTGTGATGCTGCATGACTCCCCCAGCTGCATTTAGGATTCATACTGCCAACACGCTTCAGCTAATTCCCAGCTGGTGGGTGGTATTCAGGAGAAATGTCAGTCTTATGAGACACATTTCATTTTCCAAGAAGCCTTCATCTCCCTATTTTCAAAATAATATGAATTCTTAACTGGAAGGAATTTTCCTAATTACCTTGCATTATCTTGCAGGAAAAAAAAAAAAAAAAAAAAAAGAGAGAGAAATCTTCTCTCATCCTGCCCAATACTTCCATGAAAAATAATGAAACAAAAGTTTTGTATCCCTAAACGAGACAGGTAGTACCCCACATTTGAAGGGCAATCAGGAAATCTTCTAGAATGCTGAGGCCAAGGAATGTCCAAACCCAAGAGTCCTCAGGACCAAGAAAAATCCTCTGTAAGACCCGAGAGCTCAATCTAAAGCTTGTATTTCTTGAGTTTGTTGTTTCTCAGTTCACTGGTGGGATACATAGGAGCCCCAGAAGCTCCTTCTGAAAGGTATTCCCCAAGACTCTGACAAGATCTGATCTCTTTCTGGTAGAAACTGATTGAAATGGATCCATTTACACAAAACTTTGTTTGTTTTTGTTGGATGTGACTTTTTGGGGGGAAAAAAACCCCAAACTTCTCCAGCTGTGTAGAACTGTTCATGGAAAATCTCAGATGTGTGGGAAGACAGACCTTTCTTCTCTCTAAAATGTACAAAAAGTGACACAAGCACACACATTCCTGTGTTCAACTGTTTTAGCAGACACAAAAATACAAGTTTGGGGTTCCATTTATTCCAGCAGCTTCAGTTCTGCCTCTGTCTTTAATAATTTTGGAAAGAAATTCCGCTTTCTTTGGCCTGATTGCATCCTATCTTGGGAAAGGGATAATCATCCAGGTGAGCTTGCTCTTTCATGAGTGCATTTTGCTTCACATTCAGACTAACTGCCTAGTTTCTGCAGAAACTCCAGGGTTTTTTTGCATTGTCAGGGAGCAATTGACTAGAAAGGAGGAGTGGAGCATGTTGTCACTCCTACCTATAAAATCCAGATGTTGTGGCATTAATTTTGTTTTCTGGAGTTTTAGGGGATGGGAATGCTTTAATTAAGGGTAGAAGGGATGAGGTGAGGCAGTTATGTGCTCCCATTTTATAGGAAAATAGTCCTGTATGCGACATTAACAAGTACACAAATAAGAATAATTAATCTTAGATGGACAGAGACAAGCCTGATTTGACAGCTTGATGCATACAGCTTTTTCTCTTTTTCTGAAGAAATGTATACGATCCTTTCCTTATTATGTGCATTGCAGCAGCATTTTGTAGTTCTCAGCATTATGCTGATCAGGCTAGAGCTAGCAAAGAAAACAGAGATGCAGAGCTCAGTTCAGTTGCCTAAATAGATGCATTCAGTGTGATCTGAGATGTCCCAAGGTACTTGAAACATTCACATGGATTTGGCAGAAATTACAAAGGTCCTATAAGAAGCATGTGTATTTTTGGAACTGGAACTGGAAGCGGAACTGGAACTGGAACTGGAAGCCACCACCCTAGAGTACTCCAGATGACTCTAGATACCTGTGCTTAGGTACTAATATAACACAATATATGAGATTATTTTATTATTTTATAATTATACTGTTCAAAATTAATTTATAAATTAAATGTAGTGTAAAATTACCTATGTTAGATAAAATAATTTTTACTGTGCCCAAACAGGTTTGCTCATGATTATCCCAGAGACCAGTGGCAGAGCCAAGAGCAGTGCTCAGTTTCTTCTTTAGAGGGACCTGGACAGGCTGGATCGATGGGCCGTGGCCAACTGTATGAGGTTTAACAAGGCCAAGTGCCAGGTCCTGCACTTCGGGCACAACAACCCCATGCAATGCTCCAGGCTTGGGGAAGAGTGGTTGGAAAGCTGCCTGGCCGAAAAGGACCTGGGGGTGTTGGTCGACAGCCGGCTGAACATGAGGCAGCAGTGTGCCCAGGTGGCCAGGAAGGCCAACAGCATCCTGGCTTGTGTCAGGAATAGTGTGGCCAGCAGGAGCAGGGAGGTGATTGTCCCCCTGTACTCAGCACTGGGGAGGCGGCACCTGGAATACTGTGTCCAGTTTTGGGCCCCTCACTACAAGAAAGACATTGAGGTGCTGGAGCGTGTCCAGAGAAGGGCAACGAAGCTGGTGAAGGGTCTGGAGAACAAGACTTATGAGGAGCGGCTGAGGGAACTGGGGTTGTTTAGCCTGGAGAAGAGGAGGCTGAGGGGAGACCTTATCACGCTCTACAACTACCTGAAAGGAGGTTGTAGTGAGGTGGGTGTTGGGCTCTTCTCCCAAGTAGCTAGCGATAGGACAAGAGGAAATGGGCTCAAGCTGCATCAGGGGAGGTTTAGTTTGGGTATTAGGAAAAATTTCTTTACGGAAAGGGTAGTCAAGCATTGGAACAGGCTGCCCAGAGAGGTGGTGGAGTCCCCATCCCTGGAAGCGTTCAAAAAACGGGCAGAGGTGGCACTTTGGGACATGGTTTAGTCTAGTCTACCCTTGATTGGTTTAGTGTGGACTTGGTAGTGTAGGTTAATGGTTGGACTGGATGATCTTAAAAGTCTTTTCCAACCTAAACGATTCTATGATTCTATGATTCTATGGTTCTGAGTGCAGCGTGGAAAGTACTCCACCCCTACCTCATCCTATGCTGGTCCACAGATATCCAGGGACAGGTAACACCTGTGTAAAGTGGTGCTGCCTCTGTTCAAAACAAAGTCAAGCAGAGGTGGGTAGTGAATTCAGTGTGATATTTTTCAGTGTTACCATGGACATTTCTAGGGAGTTTGTTATAAAGCATGTGTGGATGAGCTAAGCCTGGGAGCTGCTAGGTAAGGCATATAAAATGTATAATTCTTCACTAAACTCGATGTGGTCAAAGTTACAGTGGGTGGCTCCTCTGTTTTCCTGCTGTGCTTAGTTCTGAGTGTGACAGAATTACAGCGTAGCACAGCTTTGTGTTTCCAAACACTACTGTCTAGACTCAGGTCTGAACAAAAGCCAATTGATGGTTTAAGCAATGAAAGAGTTTACAGTAACTTTCAGTTCAAAATTCTAAGTCTTTAAATTACAGAGGTGGGGAGGAGGGAGTGTGAAGGGAAGCACGAGCTGGTGCAATGTGTGTCGTGGGGGGGAGGAGGGAGAGGAATCCAGGTCTAGGATTGCAGAGCTGTCTTCTCTAAGTGAAAGCTGTGTATCTTGCTGTCATCTCTTCCAGCTGGAAAATCCTGAGGGTGAATTCACAGTTCTGTAATTGTGATATCCTATCTATTATGATGGTCATGGCAGGGGGACAAATAAATAAAAAATTAAACCTTCCTCATCTGCAATGTTCTTATTTTAAGGGTCGGTTGACATCAGTTGTTCAGTAGCAGAAACACATCAGCAATTAGATAGCAGAAGTACTGCTGACACTGGGAATGAAAGCAAGTTGAACACTGCCATTAAGCTGGAAATGCAGTGGATTTATCTAAACCTCAGCATTTATGCCCTTCTTGCACATATTTAACCTAGCAGGTGGAAAAATATTTTGCAGAATGTCTGTGCATATCTTTCATACAATGCCATTCAATAATCAGAATATGCAGGTGGCTCTAGGTAGTCACATATCCCCTTTTTCACAGAATGCAGAAAAGATCCCTGTCCCAGTATTGGGTGAAAACTGATGCTTGCTTTTTCCAGTTGAAGTAGCTATTGAACTTTTAAAACAGCAACATAATATGGAAGGTAAAGCTTATTCTTTCATATAACAGAATTGCATATTTATTATTTACGGTTCACAACAGAAAGGCAACTCCATGAAAGACCTTAATCTCCTTATTGTAGAGCAGAATCATAAAAATCTTGCTGTTCTGCGGAGGGAAAGAAGGCAAACAGTGAGGAAATGAAGTTTCCATACTTGCATTTTAAGCCGCGACAGTAAGACATGTAGAGTACATAGTGACTTGCCCAAGGTCCCATGGATTGTCTGTGGCAGGGCCAGGAGCTGCAGCCACAGCTTAGAATCCCAAACAGTGTTTTGTCAGATAATTTTAAATATCGGTTCAATTCCCGTCTGTTGGTTTTTCTGTCCTCCTGCATGCAGTGTGTAGCATAGGATGAAAAACCAACACATATGCTTCTACATGCTCTAGAAACTTAATCTGAGGTCATTTGCTTACTGTGCTCCAAATGCTAGACTCCTCCTTGAACTTGTGTTTGTGTGCTGGTGTATGCCCGCAGCTTCCAGCACGGGGATGTTGCAGACTTGAGCTGGAGGGGTAACACCAGGCTTGGTACCCATCAACATGGGTACCCACTGTGGTGTGGTCGCTTCACTGCGTGTCTGAAGCTTTCCTGCACTGCTCGTCTCCTTCTCCAAACCAGCCAGTCTAGCAGAAGTGTACCTCAGTACTTCTTGATCATCATCTTCATGAGCACAGGGGTTTCTTCCAGATATGACAATGAAGCTGGACACTTTTAGCCTAAGAACTCCCCAACAGCTCTTTCCAAGAGCTATGCAGCTAATCAGAATTTTGCAACAGATATTTCAGAAATAATTGCATGCCAGATTACCTATGGGGTAGGCCAGCTAGTTCGTTCAATGAGGGAAATGTTACCAGAGTCCTCCTGCCAGTACATGAAATATTCAGTGTCTTCTCCTGCTTTGCTCCACTGTATAAACAATTTAATCTCCCATTACCTATTCATACAACAATTTAGCTGGATTAAGAGAATTTGACTGACATCTAATGCAAACAAAACTGTATCAAATAGATTTCTTGGCCACTTCTGCAGATGTACTCAAAATCTGCTGGAATATAAAGCCTGAAAATATTTGTAAGCAAATGTTTTTATCTGTGGAGTAAAAAACCCTAGCATTAATATTTCACATTGCAAAATGAATACAGCAAATATAAAAATATATTACTTAACTGTTTCTCTGAGTGGAGAGATTATGACATGTTTATAAAACAACTTTGATAAAAGAAGTTTCAAGGTATTTTGCAAGCAAATTTATACAAAATAACCACATGTCCTAATGCTGTTTGGCATCAACATGTATAAGCACTGCCAGCCTTTAGCTCAGGAAATGAAGACATTGTGTCTTATTGCATATTCAGGGTAGATATATAGCTACTACTTTCTGAGGACCACATCCGTGGGGCTTGATTGTTACCACTGAATTTGATGGAATTAACATAATTTTGCCTGTTCATTGTTCCTTTTTTTCTTTACATACTTGAAAATTAGATTAAGCTTTGTGGCATTTTCTTTTCCTTTCTCTTTCTTTTCATTTCAAAGAAATTTCTTCTTTTTTTAAGCATTTGTTGAAAATGATTGAGTATTGCTGGCAAAGCAACAATATTTGTATACTACTCCCATTGCCTCTTTAGAAATAGTTCCTCTTTCCTTTATCCCCATGGCAAAAGAGTAATTTAGATCACTGAAGTCATTACAGTGATATTTTCCCCTTCAAAATAACTCCAGCCTAGAAATGCTTTCAGATAAGACTGAGGTCAAAGAGACAGTATTTGGTAGAATATTTTCATGAAAAGGTTTGCATGGGGAATATGCTATTCAACTTCAAAGTGCTGCAGTGCAGATATTGTTTTGGAAACACTTAAAACCTGGTTGTTTTGTGTTTTTCATGCTCAAGTTTCATGGCTAGTATGCTGTGTTATCTTGAAAATATCCAGCTCTATGGGAACAGGGAGAGGCTTATATGATCCCCTGGCATGGCTGAAGGTTTGAATGATCTACCACTACCTTCAGTGGTTCCAGTATCAGCACAACCTCAAACAGCTGGTGAAAGATGCCCCATATGTCACTTTGCAGCTTGGCTTATTGGGAAATCTTTCTTGTCCTTACTCAGAGCACTAACTTCTGATTCCCATCTTACCAGTTTTCCTCAGAAATACAGGCTGTTTCTACTTTAAGAAATAATTCAGACCAGCAGCAGTGGATCTGCACTGAAGAACAGTTGTTTTTAAAGACCTTATATTCATATTATACACATCTCAGGGTTTTTTTTGCTTAGTACTAGATCTAACCCAGTGGTGTGGGCTGCATGCTCCTTTACAGCTTGATTGCTTTGGGTGAACCCCAGACTTCTATTCTAGTTTCTTCCAAAGGTAGTTCAGTTTGTGGTCTGCCAAGCTCTGCAATAGAAACCAAAGTATGACACGTGGGAATTATTGTGAGATCCTTCCCAAAACTTCTTTCCTGATTTGACCTAAAACACTGATGTAAGAACACAGACTACTGTGATGACATCAAACCTCTCCTCTACTCTGTACACAAATATTTTGCTAAATACCAAGTGGTGCAAGAGGTCTATAGCACTGTCTCCAAGATGCTTTATAGCCCAAATCAAAGCTGGCTACCTATCTATATGTGTCACCTAGACGTTATAACATGACATGCAAGTCTGAAGGAGCAGCTATGGTTAGGCAGGCTGAATGTTGTTATGTTCAAAATTTTGTTTATGGGCAGAGAGGAAGCACACCTTACATATACGTTAAGTAAAACCAAGAATTCATTGCTGGTGTAATTTAAATCTTAAGAGTGTAATTCAAGAATCACCTTTAGTGTAGATCTAATTATTACAGAAAAAACAAAACTAATAATGTGAATAAAGTACTTATGTACAGAGAAGGTCACAATAACAGAACCATAGAATCCTAGAATATCTCAAGTTGGAAGGGACCCATAAGGATCATCATGTCCAACTTTCTGCTCCTTGCAGGACTACCTAAAACTAAGCCATATGACTAAGAGCATCATCCAGACACTCCATGAACTCTGATAGGCTTGGTGCTATGACCACTTCCCTGGGAGCCTGTTCCAGTGACTGACCACCCTCTCAGTGAAAAACCTTTTCCTAATGTCCAGTCTGAACTTCCCCTAACACTGTTTCATAACAGTTCCAAGTGTCCTATCGCTGGTCACCAGAGAGAGGGGAACAGCACCTCCCCCTCCGCTGCCCCCCTTGATGAAGTTGTAGACTGTGACGAGGTCACCCTTCCGCCTTCTCTTTTCCAAGCTGAACAAACCAAGTGACCTCAGCCACTCCTCCTATGTCTTGCCCTTGAGGCCTTCCACTGTCTTGGTCACCCTCCTCTGGACACACTGAGTTTGATGCCCTTCTCATACTGAGGCACCCAAAACTGCACATAGTACTCGAGGTGAGGCCACACCAGTCCAGTGTAGAGTGGGACAATCACCTCCCTCAACTCGCTAGCTATGCTGTGCTTGACGCACTCAGGACACAGTTGGCCATTTTGGCTGCCAGGGCACTTTTTAGACTCCTATTGAATTTGCCATCAACCCCAACCCCCAGATCTTTTTCCGTAGGGCTGCTCTCCAGCCTCTCATCCCCCAATTTGTATGTATAACCAGGATTACCCCATCCCAGGTGCAGAATCCGGCACTTGCTCTTGTTAAATTTCATATGGTTGGTCATTGCCCAGCTCTCTAGTCTATCAGATCTCTTTGTAAGGCCTCTTTTCCCTTGAGAGGGTCCACAGGTCCTCCTAGTTTAGTATCATTGGCAAACTTACTTACTGTACATTTGATTCCTGCATCCAGATTATTTATAAAAGCATTAAAGAGCACTGGCCCTAAAATCAAGCCCTGGGGAATCCCACTGGTGACTGGCCCCCATCCTAATGTAACCCCATTTACTCTTTGAGCCTGATCTGTCAGTCATTTGTACACCCATGGTATTATGGACTTGTTAGCTGTATGCTGGACATTTTGTCCAGAAGGATACTGTGAGAGATGGTATCAAAAGCTTTGCTAAAATCCAAAAAACCCCACATCTACTGCCTTCCCTTGGTCAACTAGATGGGTGACCTTGTCATAAAAGGAAATTGTTAGTTAAACTAGCAGTAATATAATTAAAATTGTTAATCCACACACTTCTTAGCTTCTACTTCTTTTGCTGGCATTATGCTAACCCTTCCACTGCTCCTCTGGAGCAGTGTCAACAACTCTGGAGTCAATAATTCTCAACCTATAACAGTAGACATGTCTATTTCAAGAGTTAATCTCATAAGAGAAGAGGCAGCCCTTTCTACAGAAACCAGTAAGACAGAGCAATTACATTTCCCAGGAACTAAAGTCCATCACAGCTCCTCACCATACACTGCAATGGGGTGGACAGGTTTACAAAAGCACAGTAATGGTAGAAAAATTGGATCAGTCACCCAATATGTTGCACCATGTCTTTTCTTCAGCATGCTTTTTTGAAACAACCTCGGAGTAGTGCATACAGGTAAAGGAAGAATAAAATCATAATAAAGTAAAACACTGCAATGGATGGTTGTTTTCTTGAGGACGCCTTCAGAAAGACACCAACCATCACATCACAAATATGAATGGTAGCAGGTAATGCATGGTTGGATGACTAAATGTCTCTTTGAGATAGGTCTGAATTATTAAAAGAAGCAGGATTGTCCAGGCATATGTTCATGCATGAGAGAAGCATGATAAGCAGTCATATTTCATGCTTAATAAAGTGTCTTACTATCACCTTATATACAAAAATGTATTCACAGTGGCAAGTATCCAGTGTATCAGATTATGAGGAGGCATTTATTGAAAAGTGTACAAGTTTCTGTTATTTCTTTTTTATTTATTTTCTATTTTGCTTTGTGAGGAAGAGATAGAAGAGCAAACAGTACAAATTCATTTATCAATTAATATACAGGAGGTGAACACACCGTTTTCATTAGGACAGATGTACCATCAAGGAATTGAAAAGGTTAAGAAGACAAAGCAAACAACACATGTGGGATTTTATAGGACCCCAGAGCAGCAACAAAACTAAGTCATTCAACAGTCAGATAGTGTTAGTAGATCTTACTTGCATCATTAGTATGAGATCACATGATATTTTCATTTTATTTTCTAGATTGTAATTTTTGACTAACACAGAAAAGGACCACTTTATGAAATTTTGAACAGATTGCAAAAAAGGAAACAGTTTCTTGGTTAGAGGTAGGGATCTCTGCCTACAAAAAAATACATCCACAAAAAGGAACTTCAGAGAAAAGTAAAAGAAAGAAAAAGTGATTAGAAAACAACAGAGGTTTTCTGAGACAAGATTAAATGAATGTGGGCTATGGAGCCCACATAGTCCAGGAGGAAGCAGTTAATGACCTGTTACACTACCTGGACGCTCACAAGTCTATGGAGCCGGATGGGATCCACCCGAGAGTACTGAGGGAGCTGGCGGAGGAGCTCGCCAAGCCACTCTCCATCATCTATCAACAGTCCTGGTTAACAGGGGAGGTCCCTGATGACTGGAGGCTTGCCAATGTGACACCCATCTACAAGAAGGGCCGGAAGGAGGACCCGGGGAACTACAGGCCTGTCAGCCTGACCTAGGTACCAGGCAAGATTATGGAGAGGTTCATATTGAGCGAACTCCACAGGCAAGTGCAGGTCAACCAGGGGATCAGGCCCAGCCAGCATGGGTTCATGAAAGGCAGGTCCTGCTTGACCAACCTGATCTCCTTCTATGACCTGGTGACTCGCCTGGTAGATGATGGAAAGGCTGTGGATGTCATCTACCTGGACTTTAGCAAAGCTTTTGACACCGTCTCGCATAATATCCTCCTTGGGAAGCTGGCAGCTCACGGCTTGGACAGGCATACTCTTCGCTGGGTAAAGAACTGGTTGGGTGGCCGACCCCAGAGAGTAGTTGTAAATGGAGTTAAGTCCAGTTGGCAGCCGGTCACAAGTGGTGTTCCCCAGGTCTCTGTTTTAGGGTCAGCCTTGTTCAATATCTTTATCAATCATCTGGATGAGGGGTTTGAGTGTGCCCTCAGTAAGTTTGCGGACGACACCAAATTGGGGGGGGAGTGTCGATCTGCTCGAGGGTAGGATGGCCCTGCAGAGGGACCTGGACAGGCTGGATCGATGGGCCGTGGCCAACTGTATGAGGTTTAACAAGGCCAAGTGCCGGGTCCTGCACTTCGGTCACAACAACCCCATGCAACGCTACAGGCTTGGGGAAGAGTGGCTGGAAAGCTGCCTGGCCGAAAAGGATCTGGGGGTGTTGGTCGACAGCCGGCTGAACATGAGCCAGCAGTGTGCCCAGGTGGCCAAGAAGGCCAACAGCATCCTGGCTTGTATCAGGAATAGTGTGGCCAGCAGGAGCAGGGAGGTGATTGTCCCCCTGTACTCGGCGCTGGGGAGGCCACACCTGGAATGCTGTGTCCAGTTTTGGGCCCCTCAATACAAGAAAGACATTGAGGTGCTGGAGCGTGTCCAGGGAAGGGCAACAAGGCTGGTGAAGTGTCTGGAGCACAGGCCTTATGAGGAGCGGCTGAGGGAACTGGGGTTGTTTAGCCTGGAGAAGAGGAGGCTGAGGGGAGACCTTATCGCTCTCTACAACTACCTGAAAGGAGGTTGTAGTGAGGTGGGTGTTGGTCTCTTCTCCCAAGTAGCTAGCGATAGGATGAGAGGAAATGGGCTCAAGCTGCGCCAGGGGAGGTTTAGGTTGGAAATTAGGAAAAATTTCTTTACGGAAAGGGTAGTCAAGCATTGGAACAGGCTGCCCAGAGAGGTGGTGGAGTCCCCATCCCTGGAAGTGTTCAAAAAACGGGTAGATGTGGCACTTTGGGACATGGTTTATTCTAGTCTACCCATGATTGGTTTAGGTGGGCTTGGTAGTGTAGGTTAATGGTTGGACTGGATGATCTTAAAAGTCTTTTCCAACCTAAACGATTCTATGATTCTATGATTCTATGAATAGTCTTTGCCTCGGAGTATATTTTCACACAGGCTTGAAAGAAGCTGTATTCACAGTTCCACATCCGGCAACTATTCATGTCCTCCTATGTAAGCAATAGCTTAAACCATTTAGCAAGATCATGACCTGAGTATGTGTAATGGATTAATCATTCAAAAGGACTCAGCTGAAAGGGTAATATACTAGAGACAGACACAAATAATTTTGGCTATATTAGAAAAAAAAAATCATGTATTAGAAATAGGAATTTGGAAAAACTGAATGAATTTATATCAGAGAAAATGTCATCTAAATTTTGGGAATTGTTTCCATCTGTTAAGATCTGACAGATTATAAAGCATCTTCACTGGAGAAGCAGTGGCACTGTTACATCTTGGGAAACTTAAATAGAAGAGGACCTGTTCTGGGGAGCAACAGGGGGGTGATAGAAAAGCAGCAGCCTGACCTAAAGGGTCTTTTCTATCTAGTGCAACCATGGCTCTATGTAATAGACCTACCAGCTTCTCAAAAGCAAAGCATGAGCTGAATCAATCTCAAAATGCACTGATAATAGGGATGGAAAAATGTTGAAACCACATTTCAAGGTGATACGAGTAGGAATGACAAAACGGGATATATGCTGGGAGACAGCTTCATGAACTGAAATACAGACCATAAAATGAGTAGTTGGTCTGCACAGCAGTGTTACAGCCATCTTCTGTGCTGCCATGGGTACAGAGAGCAATATTAGCAACATCAGCATGACAGTATTCTTAGCTCAATATATCTTCTTCCATGATAATAATAATAATGATAATAATAATATCAATAATAATAACTGTAAAGATTAACAGGGTTTTTCACCTAATTATGCCACTTCCATTCCCCAGGCAGCCTGAGCTCTCTTCGCACTGAGTGGCACACTTTGTCAGTGGGACCGGGCAGTATGTAGTGGCAGTCCACAGAGCTAAATCTTTGTTTCCAGCTGTACTGGTTTCAGCTGGGATAGAGTTAATTTTCTTCCTAGCAGCAGGCATAGTGCTGTGTTTTGGATTTAGTAGGAGAAGAATGTTGATAACACACTGATGTTTTTAGTTGTTGCTAAGTACTGCTTATGCTAGTCAAGAACTTTTCAGCTTCCCATGCTCTGCCAGGTGCACAAGAAGCTGGGAGGGGGCACAGCCAGAATAGTTGATCCAAACTGACCAAAGGGCTATTCCATACCATATGACGTCATGCTCAGTATAGAAACTTGGGGGGGTTGGCTGGGGAGCAGCGATCGCTGCTCGGGAACTGTCTGGGTATCAGTCGGCGGGTGGTGAGCAATTGCATTGTGCATCATTTGCTTTGTATATTGTTATTACTACTATTACTATATTGTTATTATTATTATTTTACTTTATTTTATTTCAATTATTAAACTGTTCTTATCTCAACCCAGGAGTGTTTCTCACTCTTACTCCTCCAATTCTCTCCCCCATCCCATCGGGGTAGGGGGAGTGAGCGAGCGGCTGCGTGGTGCTTAGTTGCTGGCTGGGGCTAAACCACAACACCAGCATAGCCATCTTTCTGCTTTACAGGCAAGTTTGACATTGAATTTCTGACTTTAGAAACTGAGTTCAAGCTGCTAGAAGCTAACAATAGCAGCAGCAACAACAGTTTGCTGCATGCTGGGAGGAGTGTGAGGCTTGCCAGGTACCTGGGAAGTGTCTGAGTGGCGTTTGGGGTGCTCTGAGGTTGTTGGAAGCACGGTGGTACAGACCAGCCAAAGGCTGTACTCCACCAGACAGGAATCGGCTACCTCACCAGGCTAGCCTGGGATGAGTGGAGGCAGCCACCCAGAGCTTGCTATCAGGGCAGCTGCTGCCCAGGTGGAGAGCTGCAAAGACTGCACCCCTTGCCTCCTGGGTGGAGGATAGAAGTTCTGCCTGTGCAAAGTGTGCTCTGGTGGAGCCACTCAGGCAGCGGCTAGACAGAGGATTATTCGAGCCTTTGCAAGAAGAAGTACTAGGGCCCCATGCCATTGACCTCCAAGGACTACCAGACAAAGAGCTTCAACAGTGAACAGACAGCACTTTGGAGAAGGAGATGCCATGGTCTCTGGTGACCTGTGGGAATGGGACATCACCTCACTCCCCTTCCTCATGTGTACCAACCAGCAACAGATATGAAGCCTTGGCAGTGGACAAAACTAATGAGCAAGCTTTACAGGGAGAAGCTGCATCAGCAGCACATACTAAAAACTGCAAAAGCAAGCAGTGAGTGTTAGTAGTGAATGACTCTCTACTGAGAAGCATGGATGCACCCATCTTCTGGCCTGGTATACAGTCAAGGGAAGTTTGCTGCTTGCTAGGAGCCAAGATCTGGCATGTCACAGAGAGACTGCCACAACAGGTTAAAAGCACAGACTACTGTCTCCTAATTCTTTTCAGTGTGGGCACCAATGACACAGTAGAACAAAACCTGGGCAAGATCAAGCAGGACTTCAGAGCCGTGGGGGTGCAAGTGAAGGGCACAGCTGTCCATGCAATCTTCTCCTCTGTCTTGCAAGTCAGAGATAGGGGTGCAGACAGAAGTTGACGCATCATGCAGACCAATACGTAGCTTCATGGCTGGTGTCATCACCATGGCTTTGGTTTGTACAAACACAGGATGTTCTTTGATGAATACAGCCTGTTGGGGAAAGAAGGGATCCACCTATCTTGGGAGAGACTTTATTGTGGCCTTTCAATATAGAAAGAGGTCTTATAAGAAAGATGGAGACTTATTACCAAGACCTGTAGTGACAGGACAAGGGGCAACAGTTTTAAACTGAAAGAGGGTAGATTTAGATGGGAAATGAGGAAGAAAATTTTTATGATAAGGGTGGTGAGACAGGTTACCCAGATGTGGATGCCCCATCCCTGGAAGTGATCAAGGTTAGGGCAGATTGGGCTTTGAGCAACCTGACCTAGTGAAAGATGTTACTGCCAAAGGCAGGGGGGTTGGACTAGATGATTGCCAAAGGTCCCTTCCATCCCAAACCATGCTATGATTCTGTGACATAGAAGAGGCAGGAGAGTCTTTGCTAGCGGATTGGCTGACTTAGTGAATCATGCTTTAAACAAACAAACTTGGGGGTTTAGCATGCAAAGCTGTAACACGTGCATATTTATAAGCAACAGAGTGGATGAGCACACTTACCAGAGTAGTGAGGAACACTCCCCAACCGTCTCCAAAGACAAGAACCCTAAGGCCAGCCACCTCAAGTACACGTACAGCAATGCACGTAGTGTGGGCAATAAACAGGAGGAACAGGAGCTCTGTGCCCAGCCAGAGGGTTATGTTGTCATAAGAACCACGGAAATGTGGTGGGAAAACTCACATGACTGGAAGAACACAATGGATGGCTACAAACTTTTTCAAAAAGATAGGAAGGGAAGAAGAGGAGGTGCAGTTTTACTTTATGTAAAAGAGAAATTTGAGTGTATGGAGGTAAGCTATGGAGGCCTGAAATCTCCTTTAGATCAATATTAGATGGATTGTCATCAAGGGGCATCTTATGTTAGATATTTGTTACTGACCTCCCAATCAAGATGACAAGGCTGACAAAACCTTACTTCGGCCGCTCAAGGAAGACTCAGGCCAACAGAAACTGCTCCTTATGAATTACTTCAATTACCTGGACATTTGTTAGGAAAGTAACACAGAGATGCACAAGTCATCCATCAGGTTCTGGGAATGCATTGAGGCCTGCTTCCTGCTACAGATGTTGGACCTGCCAACTAGGAACAGCACAGTGCTAGCTTTAGCGGTCACAAACCAAGAACACTTACTTGACAACATAAGTACCAATGGTAGCCTTGGATACAGTGATTGTAACATTGTGGAGTTTAAGATCTTGCTGAGCACACTGAAGACAAGTAGCAGGACAAAGACCCTAGATGTTGGAAGAGCCAACTTCAATATGCTCAGAACCCAGCTGTGAGGGATTCTATTCATGGAAGGCAATGGAACTTATGAGTGCTGGGAGGTATTCAAGAACAGCCTCCTGGAAGCAAAAGAACGGTCCATCTCCTACTGAGGGAAAGGAAGAAGGCAGAACAAGAGACCACTCTGGCTTAAAAATGAGCTTTTGGGTGTACTTAAAAGCAAAAACAGAAGCATACCAACTATGGAAAGGCAGCAGATCAGCATGTTCTTGCACCTGGTGAACGCTGGCTCCTACTAAGACTGGAACCATATTCCCAGTGTGATAACCAGAGGTAACGTGACAGAAGGGGAAGCAATTAAGAACAAAAGCTGGATCAGCTTGGACATGGATCCACGCAGCACTGGATACCATCTCCAATCATGCCTAGAGTGAATATTGAGGAGGAAACATGAGAGCAGGAGGAGCATCCCAAGAATACCTTCCCACCCTCCAGTAAGTTGCAGATTCTGGACTTCCTAAGACACTTCTTGTATCTTCTGATGTAATAGATATGATTAATTCTCCTCCATTGATCTATCAACCACTTTTTAAATCTACAAAAGGTCTTAACATTTACAGTATTCTGTGGTGAGGAATTCCATAGCTTATGTTTACACTGTATGAAAATAAAGGTGTTTTGCTTGCTATGTCCCCATTTTATTTGATTCCATTGTGTTCTGCAGAGAACATACACTTTGCAGTTACCTTCTACATGCTGTTAGTATGTATACAGACTTCCTTCACCTCTTCCTTCAGTCATGTCTTCCTGATTGAAAAGCACCAGTCTACTTAGTTGTTCCTCATATGAGAGCTTTTGCAGACATTCACTCTTTCCTGCTCAGCCTACTCTATACCTTTGGAAGTTAGAGCTTTCACTGAACGTAAGGGAACCCAGGATGGATACTGGGGTGTAAAGGCCATTGGAGTTTGGGTGGGCTCGTGGAAGTTACTGTAGTCCTCATTCTCCATGTTCATACGCACTAAATCACTCACTAAATCAACACTGACATAAATTCAGAGTAAGTGGGAAGTGCAGAAAGACTCCGTGATGAAGAGATTATATATATAGATGTTTGACTTCCTTCTTGCCACTGTCTCACAAGTGTTGCAGAGCAAGTGGCTTCTTTCTGCACCACTGCAATGAATCTGTTTACACTCCCTGGAGGTCTTTGTAAGGGGAAAAAACCCAAGAACCTTATTACTGAGAGAGCTGGAGACCTGCCTTTGCTGTTTCCCCAAGACTCTATGGCCCCGTTCTATTTGTGCAGTGTACCACCTCGTGGACCTGGGTTATGACGGTTTCTCTCTCAGGCTATATGATGCTTAGTATATTCTTGGAAGACTTCTGATAGGAGTTTTTCTTTTAATCCAACAGCAAAGTTGTTCCCTGTTTCGTAAGCTTTTCTGAGAACAGTTGTTCCATCACCTTGCAATCTTTGGACACAGTTAAGACACATGAGCTACACAAGGGAATTCAATCTTCTGCATGCTGTAGGAATTCAGAACAGACACATTTGATCATGTTAAATGTAAAAAGAAATGCATTGTTCAGCGTTTTTAAAAAACTACCATTTATATTCATTTAGATATGAAGGCAAACTAAAGAGAAGGGCGGAAAAACCAGCTATATTTCAAGTCCAGCTGCAAAATCTGTGTTGCCTTTGCTGGCAAAGGGGCAGAAATACAGCTTCCATTCATTCCGTAATTCCTGTTGTTATCTGAATAGACACCAAAGACTAAGAGTAAAATGCTGGTCCTGTTAAATGCTCCTATCTTCTTCAGTATAAATTGAACTTGTCTCTCTAAATATTTTACAAGACATAACTTTTTCTTTAATTTCTTTTCATCTTTCTCTTTACTTCATTATTTTTCTACTGGGAACAAATGCCAGGTTTGTTAGAATTTATTACTTTTCCTATGGGTCACCTCTAAGCTTTTTTTATCATGTACTTTTTCCTTATTCTGACAGAATATGAGGCATTATCAGATATGCCCTCTGCTTATTGAGTTCTGCCTGATACTAGAATTGTAATATACATGAGCCAGTACTTCATGCTTACATTGTGCCTTACATTCAAAGATCTAATAGTAATTCAGAAAGAGTTATAAAGTATTAATGACCTGTATAAAAGAAGGGGAAATATAAAACGAAGAGAAGAGAGGAAAAGGAAGTCAATTTTCAACTTCATTTTATTTTGGTTCTTCAGAAAGAAGAGAATATTTCAGTTCAGAGGAAAATAAAAAATATAATTTCATTTCTAATGAAAAAAGCAATTTTAAACTTGAAGGACTTCTATGAAAAATTTTAATTTTGAGACACTAGCTGGCTGAAAGCCTGCAACCATCTGTATTTATACAAATCATCCAATTCATTCACAAAGCAACATTGCCAGACAGACAGTGTTATTCTTCAGGTTTCAGAGATTTTGAAAACTGAGTATGTCAGAGAATGCACTAAGTCACACATTAAATTTGAGGAAAAAGCTGAACAACGAACGTAGGAATCCGGAATACAAAAATCAATCTTCTATCCATGTTACATGCAAGATGACACATACATTGTTTACTGCAGCCGCAAGAGATAATTCTAGCTATAGAGCAAAATGGGGAAGCTGACTCATATTTTGCTACTTACAGTCCATTACTTGGTATCTCCTTTGAAAAAAAAAAGGCACTTAAACATTTATTTGGGATGAAAAATAAAGCAAAAAAATCCGAGATATTTATATCAACTCTTAAAATCTCTCTGGAAGTCCTTAGGTAAACAGAAGACTACATTTACAAAGTACTGTAATTGTTTCATTACAGACTGCATATATTATTCTGGAGGGCAAAAAAATGAAATATTGATAACAGTCGATCAATCTGTTTGTCATCATGTAGGATTTTTCCTTGATTTGGACTCAAAATCTAAGTCATAGTTGACAATGCAAATATCTTTCACTGCAAAAGCATGTTGATTTCTACAGCCATCAATTGATAAGCTGCAGCTTTTTCTACAGACTCTTACCACAGAGATGAAAATGTTTAGTACCACACAAGGTATTATTGAGGTGCTTTTGACAGTATTTCACACCTCATTTGCTGCCAAAGTTATTACATTTTAGTCAATGGTCAAAGAGTAAATTGACTCTAAAGGGCTCCTTTAAAGCACTGAGGCATGAGATTAGAACAATTTAGAAATTATCTTGATCTTTACTTTATCTTGTGCTCAAAGTAGAGGTGCCCACCTCTTCTAACTACCTTCCTGCTTATTTAAAAGGAAACACTTAAGGTTAATATAAGCCTTGAAATTGTTTCCATTTGTATGTGGCTTCTGGCAGCTGAATTATTTGGAAGGTTATCTTTGATAAAGCAACTGTTTGAATGTAGATTGGCTGCAGCTACTTCCAATGACAAAAAAACTTGGCCAATCTGGAATGAAGGTTGATGAGCCATTCCAAGCACCTTCCCCAAGGATGAAATCAGCAAAACTCAAACAACTTGCCATAATGGTGAGAACTGAGTTCAGGGAGACACATCCTGAAGACTGTCCTGTTAGCACCATGATCTGATTTACACATAACATATCCTCTCACCTTTTTATACCTGTGTAAAAGTCCTATTGTGCCCTTACAGCTCACCTCACGGGAAGAACACCATGTTTCTTACTTGTTCTGCTCTTCATTAATAATGTTTCACAATAATGAGCACTGTGCATCATCATTCCTTCACTACATCATCATTAAACCACTTCATTACTTTCAAGTCCCACTCATGGCTTATCCATTGCGAAGAGACCACCAGGCTTTGATATCCAAGGCAGTGCTGGAATGGAGCACTCAGTATCCCTCAAAGTACATATGTGCTCCTTCCCTTAACCTGTACACGTGCACAAATCTCCCACGTCACTTAATCTCAGAAGCTCAGTACCAAGTTGTTTCAGCTAATGCTTACAAGTATTCAAAATTTCTGCTTCTAGCTGGCGCACTTTCAGATCATTTACATTAGCTACTGCCAGGTCTAGGGGTAAAAATAAAGTTGTTTCAACAGGTTGCTTAGTGTTCTGAAGTTTGAATGCATCTAGAGTCAAGATTTCAAAGGGCATAATTTATCTTTAGGCATCCACAAATACATATGCTATGTATTTAGGTGCTATGGGATGGAGGTGAAAGTGTCACATCTATCTGCTACCTGATCCCTTTCTGAAAGACTCACTGTTTTCTTCACAGCAGCATCAGCCTGGCTCCCATAAATTGAGAAAGACATGTTAGTTTAAACTGTATACACAAGAGGATAATTAGGCCTCCAGTCTTCTTGCCTGTCTCCCTGCAGATACTTTATATTTCCTGGAGGAATTCCTACAACTCAGGGCACTTTGTGTCGGCAATGACAAACTCCCCACTCAAATCACTTAGCCTCTGGGAAGTTGTCACAAAACCTAACCTGGTTTCATGAATCTGCGTTACCTAAAAAAAGAGCTCTGAAGTGGCTAAAAACAGGCAGTGTACCCCATTTATCTTCTTCTTTGTAACACTGATTTGGCATTTGAGGACACACTTGTTCACATACAATCCCAAGCCACTTTCTAGGAAATGCATTTCTGTGCCTGATGGTTTCCTGATGGCAAAATGTCTTTAGTTTATTCCTTAAAAATCTTTCCAGTTGGACTATTACTTCTCTTCCTTGGCACCAATAAACCACTGGAAAAGCATGTTTGTCATTTAAAAAAAAAAAAAATTAAAAATCCCTTCTTTCATTCTGTAACAGAGTTGCAGGAAACTCTTTAGTTAAATCAATTGCCGGTAATTAGAGTACTACTCCTAACTGTGCCTAAATCATATTTGATTGGGGCTATTGTGTTAGCTCTTGCCATGAACTGTATTTCATTGCATCTGAATTATTCTAAGTGATCCTCTAATCCTCTTGCTTTCCTTCGATTCAAAGATGAATGTCTTAGCTTTACACTCCTCTATTATCAAAACCTCCTCTCTAGACTAATGTGTTAGTAAGAGTCATTCTTCATTGAATCTTAGGCCTTACAAAAAATTATTATTCTAATGTGTTGGGGAGATTAGCTCATTTTCACTCAAATTCTGCCTTCCCATTCATCAGTCTCCTGCTGTTGGGACTTCCAAAATGATTTATTCAGGCAGAAAACTTAAGTATGGTGGAGGAGAGCTGAAAATACACAAATGACATGGGAAATGCCATTCCTTTCCACTCTGCTCCACTAAACACGGCTCATGAGTTGACAGTGTGTCTCTTCCTTCAAATTGCTATGAACTGTGACCTTAGGGAAGTCGCTTTTCTTAGTCCATCTCATCTTTACTGGTAGCATCTCCCTAATACATATAAAATAGACCCTCTCTTCTTTATCAGATCAATCAAAACCATTTTTTTATTGCCTTATGTTGCTAGCATCAGCCCATATTGATGATACCTCACTGTCTTCTAATTAAGTTTCAGGGCTATCACAGAGCTCAAAATATGGCCCTGTTTATCCCATGAATCATCTGGACAACAATGTCATGAGCATGTTAAGACTATGAATAAAACTAATCTATTTGTCATGACTTAGAATGGGTAACAGAAATCCATATGTCATATTTAGTTGCCCTGGTCAATGGTACTATATGCAAATTGATACAGTGAAAATCTAGCAGATAGGACTCTTGTCTGACAAGGAGCTCAGGACTATAAACCTTATCACGAAGTCAAATAGAAAAGAAGTCATTCAGGATGATGGAGGAGAATAAGAAAAAAGGGGAAAGGTTGACATAGCATGAACTAAACTGACAAAACAGACAATGGGAAGAGGACATGAGTTAAACCAAGAGAAGAATGAGGTAGTCTGAACTGCAAAGAGCTTGGGAGGTTAAGATGAAACCAGTGAAGGAATCAAAAAGCATCTTAGAATTTGGTGAAATCTGGGCAATGAACAAGTTTGAAATTTTCAGCAGTTGTTCAAAAAGGGGTTATATAAGGAAGGAGGACTGCCAAAAGAGTAGCAAATCTTTCTTACAATGTGCAGCTCTCAAAATTTTTTCATGGGACACAGCTTATATACAGATCAAGAAATTTCTTGGTATCTATCCATTTATAGTCTAAATGAAATATTATTAATCTAATAAAAATATTTTATTAGTTCATAGTATAAATGTATGTCTATCAGGTGTTGAGCTGTCTGCTATAAATCAGTACTGATTTTGGTGGTAGAATCTGTGCTATTTAGGCTTCATTTCAACTGACCAAGTGTAGATGTCTCCATAAGGTGCCACAAATCGTATCCTAAACTCCATTTACTCTATTGGCTAAACTCTTATTGACTATAAAGGGAGCCCAAAGTGATTTGTTCAAGTCTGTGCTATCTGGACCTTCATTAAAACAAAACCCCTGAAGTAAGAGATGAATCCTACTTCTGCTCATACTAGAGGTCTTTCATCATAATCTTAGTGTTTCTGATAGTCTTCACCTCACACAGAAGCTGAGCCACCTTTTCCTGCACCAAACTTTCTTAAATTCTCATGCTTTGAAATTGCCCATAAAGCCTACTTTTCTGCTGCTCAATTGCTTCTTACTCGCTTTCAAACTTGCCATCTGCCATACCTCTAGCTCCAGTGGTTTAGGTGCAATGTTGTCACCTTTCATTAAGGAGTTTGTCTCTGAGAGAACAAGGTATTCCTAAATTAATTGTGAAGAAGAGATTCCTTTAGAACAACTCTCTATTGCTATTTCCCAACTTTGCTCTCCATGACTAATTCTGGTGACCTCCTCATCATAAACTGCTGGCTTCCCTGCATTAGGTGGAAAGGCTTGCCAACAAGAGCCCATAATTAGGATATTAGTACCTGCCTATATTTCTTCTTGAGTCACAGTCTGACTCAGAGGTATTTTTAAAAGATTGCCTAGATAAACCCAGATCAATGTAGTGTAACTTCAAAGTTGCACATCTTTTGAGAAGGTGTTAGCCTAGTTCACCTCCAGAGGTCCTCTACAACCTAAATAGAATAACTAATAATTCTATATCTCAGTGTAAGGGCAAAAAGGACAAAAAACCATAGATGAGTATTTCTTAGGAAATTACAGAATCTGGTCATCTAAGAGCTACAGAGGAATTCTTCATGAGCAGAAAAGCACCTTTCCTTTCAGCAAGCACTATTTTGAGATTTATACATTAGCTCCTGCATTCACTATTAGACTGTCATCAGTTTTCTTCCAACAGCTCTCCATTTATGTTTGGACCTAATTGCTACCAGCTATTGTCAGGGTATGGATAACGTTCCCTAATATTTTCTATAGACCAAGAAGAGACGTTCAAATATGCAGAAGAGTGATCATGAAGACAATCTCTTCTTGAATATTTACATCTAGGAAAAAGTTAGCACAAGCACGTCAGTCAGCACAGAACAAAAATATATAGGGCGTTGCAGTACTTGAACTCTTCTCCTCCTAAGCGATATACCAACACACAATATTGGTGAGTTCCCTTGTTCACTAGATGGTGCCCCAACACTCAGACCCAGTTTTTCTGGGTATTCCTAGGACATTCAACTCTGTTGGTCATGAGGCTGTTTCTCTGTGTGTCGTTGTCTGTCATCATGAAGTTCCTCTGGGCTAGATCTGCTCATTCCTTACTGCAGCACAAGCAGTACCCATTCCATGCCAGAGGACTCTTCCACATAGATGTCCACAAACATCAGCACTAGCAATTTCTCTCAGTTTATCCTCTTTAGGTGAGCTCACTAGTGAAGCTTGGTAAAATGTTGCTTTCGATCACTGTATACCATGCAAATTTTTGGTTTCTTTCCTAATACAGTAAGTTCTGGACATGCAGACAAGTGTGTCCTCTGAGCCTAAAGTAGTCCCCCCTCTGGCCCTAGTGTAAAATGATCATTTTGTATGGTTTACATATTTGAAGTGCCTGAAATAGTGTGAGGTATGTCACAACCCACCAGAGAGCCATTATTATAGCATGACACAACTGATTATAGCATACTAATGATACTGCATGCTGGGATATTAAAGAATGTGAAGTGATACAATCAGTAGCTTGCCTAAAGGAAGAGGAATATGTCTGACACTTTGTCTCCTCTTTACATATGGACCCTACAGAAATGGACTGTGGTTAAATGTTGTAAATTACATATTTGACCTGGAATATATTTCTTTTATTCCAGTTATGACTAAGCCAAGATATTAAGTACCAAACTGGGAGTTCATCACAGTCTCCTGAGGAAAACAGTGCAACCTCACTTCTGCTGGATATAGAATGAAAAATATATCAATTTCACTACACATCATCAGGACAAAAAGTACCATGAGCTGGGCCTTCAAACAACATGAATCTAGGCTTTTTCTAATGGTTTGACCTGACGCTCTGCTGAGAACTCTGCTTTACAGGGGTGAAAATAGGAGCAAGATCCATTTTACCAGGACGTGAACAGAAACCTCAGTATCTTCTGACCCTTGGTAAACAAAATTTTAAAGACAGGCACTGAGGGCTCCTATGGGGCGTTTGTTTTCTGTAACATATTTCCATTCATTCTGCCCCATTCTTGTCTCTTCCCCACCCAACATGGGGCCAAAGAAAACTAAGGCCTCGCAATGACAACATGCATCCTGGCAGCTGGAAAAGTCCCTATCAGTTCAGATAGCATTCCCCGCTGGCTGAGAGAAAATGGAGGAGTTTACAGACTGCGTATTTGTGGCAGGGATATTTTCCCTCCTCTTGCCTAGATTCAGCTGATTAGATCAGAGAACAAACAGAAGAAAGAGAGCACATATAGCCTGACCTTGTCATCCTAAGTGGTTGTGGCATTTCCAAGAATGCTCACCCCACTCCTGCTCTTCCTTTCTAGCTGCTTTCGCTTTGTCTCACTAAAGGTTTCTGCAACAGTAAACAAACAAACAAAAAAAGAAATCCTATGGGAGAACCCCCTCCAATAACCACACTGCTCCCCAACAACCTTATGCAGTCCTGTTTTCATTGCTAGCTTCTCTTAACACAATAGATAAGTATTTCACTGCCTAGTAGAAATGTTCCTACTTGATTAAAAAAAAAGGCTGTGATCATGTAGTGGCTACAGCTTACAACCCTGCACCCAAACCCACAGCAAGTTAGAGAGCAGAGCTGAGATCACAGATCACAACAAGGTGACATGACAGGCTCTGGGGGCAGGATCCGTGTCAAGACAGCTTTAATGAAATCAAATATTGGATATTTAATTGCACCAAGATGCAAAGACTTGAGCATGTGCAGAAAGAAAAACAGAGCAAGAAGTTCTGCTCACCCTTCCAGTGGTTGCTTGGTTTTCAGGGAATTAAGCTTTTCCCCAGCACCTCACTTTAGCCACCTTTGAAATGAATATCTTAAATAGCAAAGTTGTGTGATTCTTTAAATGTATGTCCTCTGTGACTGTCACAGACAACACAGAGCAATACACTGCCACAGAAATAGTTCCCATGTTTTACTGGAAATACTAGTTTAATTCCTATTTTTGCTTAGGTAGTTAGAAACGTCTATTCTATGGCTCTGTTCCTCCAGGGAAGAAACTTCAGTGCCTCAACATTGGTTCCCGGTGCCATTTGAAATGTCTCAGTGTATCCTGCCTGACATCCATTTGCTAACCTAACACAGCAGAGGCCTCCTGCAGTTTCTATACTATATCTGCTAGCAGATACCTCAAATAACTGAGGGCTTTTAAATTGCCTTTAGACATTTCTGTGTAGGTGCCTGAATTCCACCGCAGACAGGGATGAAGTTTGTTGGTACCCTAAGCGAAATCCAAGACATTCTTTTCCAGTTAATACAGCACAAAAAATACATTTAACTTTGCTGGGATATGAGAGTAAGACATGGATAGTCTGGAGAGAGATCGTATTTGTGCCACTCAGAAAATGCAAAGTTTAGTTAAATTAGAGCATTATGAGTGTGTGAAAACAGTCAGCAAGTCACAGCTCCATAAGTTTTGATTTATCACCTACATGCAAGAAACAACTAAAATGAGGATTTGGTCCAAACTGCAGAGAGAGAGAGCTCACACACACTCAGCACCTTAGTCCAGAGATAAATTCTTGTTCAGATCATTTAAAGGGAACAAGCTGAACAGAATACCCTACTAATAACCTTATTTTGGTTCTTCCTAAACACAGGGTTCAATGACGTTGAGCTCACAGTGGTCGTTTGACCATCTGGTTATTGGACTCAGGTGTCTTGTGATGGCAACCCAGTGTTGTTCTTTACTCCAAAATGTGTGCCATTCAGAGTCTGTCCTAGACTGATCAACTCAATTTTGTCCTTGTTGGCAGCTGTTTCTAAGAAAAACAATGTTCATTGAAGCACAACTACGAGACATTTGGCTCTCTCCTTGTCAATATCACGACAAAGCCTCACTGCCCTCACTCGCCATGCTCTCCATGGCTTCATCTGCACTACAGGACAACTGGTCCTCTATGTCTGATGGCATTTGAGGTCATTAAAACAGTGTCTAAAGATGTATCAGTTTACATCAGATGCGGCTGTGCATCGATATCTTGGGTAAGAAGGTTTATTTCAGTTTGGCCATCCTCAGGATGGAAATACGAAAACAAAATGAAGTGGAATAGAAAGTAGAATAGTGTTGCCCTTCTCAATTTAGGAGAGAGAGGGAAAGATTACTCATCTGAGCTCCCTTGTTACTTCACGGACTTAAAACCCATACCACCCACTCCAGAAGGGCAGTTAATAGCCAAGGTGGGAAATACTGTGTTTTCTTCCCTTTGAATCCCTGTCTCTTTAGAGGAGTTTGCAATCAATGAACTAGAGACTCACTGTTGTAGCCTAGTGGTAAGATCACTCCTCAAGCCCTGCAAACTAGTCTCCACTCTCACAATACCATCTATTTGCTCTCCTAGCCCAGTCTTGATTGTTTAAATGCTCCCCCACTGAGCATACGATACTTAAAGTCATAACTCAGATCTTAATCAAGCTCAAGGGCATCAATGGAAATAATTGGACTGACTTAAGTATCTAGTTCTTATGATTGATGTACCGAGCATGGGGCTGAGAGACCTGGGCTGCATTCTTAGAAATACTTAGAGATTTAACTCCCTGCTCTCCACTGATGCTAAAAGGAGAACTTTTTATTTTCAGGGAGTCCTCGGTGGATCTCCCTTTAGGGTTGCCACTTAAGCACAGCCCTGGAAATGCTGCTGTCCTCTCTGTCATACCTGAGCTCCCCCCACCTGTGAACAGGTTACCTACACCAAACAAATCAAGAAGCCCCAGTTCAAATGGTTTATTTGATGCTTAGATTTTTTTTTTCTTTCTTCTCATCACAAATGGTGATTTAATTGTCTCAAAGGTATTCTACATTTGGAACAATGTGCTTTAGTAAGATATGTAATATGGTACTTGGCTCATACTCATACTGCAAGGGTTTCACATTCAACATCATGATGTCTGAATTTCTGATGAGACAAGGGTCACTTGTGGCACCTCTTCTCCCTAATTATGTGTGTGAATTGCAAATACACACCCAAAGTAATGCAGGTCCCACTTAAAATTCCTTGTTCTTGTAATTTTTACCAGTTAAGCTGGAAAACAAGCTGAAAGTGGCCTCAGCTCATAGCAAACGGGTTCAACAATTTGAGATAATACTTATACAACATTTACCACATTATTTTCCCTGAGGCACTCTCAAATGATCCATGACTTTATAATGTATGTAAAGTGGTTTGAACACATACACAGAGCAAACTACTATTGCTGCCTTGTTATTAAATTTGGGTTATTATTACCATAAGTGCTTGTATTACTATTATTAGTAGTAGATGATAGGGCTTATTATGAAAAAATTTTTACAAGTTTTAGTAATTGTTAAAACTGCTCCCATAAGGTACTTTGTTCATCTGTCCATTCATCCTAGGTCACATAATGTTCCAAATCATCAGCAGGTTTGGGGCTTTGTTTTCTGCCAAGAAAAAAAAAAAAAAAAAAAAAAAAAAAAAGGAAGGTATTGCTTATTCACAGTTTGGTCAATAATAAAGATGATGAGGTGTTATAGAAGATTTTAGCCAAACACAGATGTTAAACTTTCTCCTGCACATGCATACCTTTGCATTTGTATGCTCCCATAGAGTTGGAAAATAGCACTCTCAAACATTTTCAGAGGGAGGGGGATGTCAGATAAGACAAAAAAAGTTATTTAGGTCCAAACACCTCTTGCAGTGAATAAACCTGTATTTAAAGTTTCATTTCAATTGTGTCAGTTCCCATTTCTCACCACCATTTAATTCTTAATGCTGTTCAATTTGCCACCACTATGCTCCCAATATTTATTATTTTTATCATCATTATGGTTTTTTTACAAAGCATGGAAATATAACTTTGGTTCAGAGATTGCTTGTCACTTGTCTTACAGAGAACAATCTCTCCATTGTTGTGCTTGGTTACTTCTGATGAGACCTGTGCTGCAGTGAAGCAACACCACTAACATCCGTTGCAGGATACTAGATTTATATTTGTCCAGGATTGTGAGTTAACTTAAGAGTGATTTTGGTAACTGGTATCAAACTGCCAGGAGCTACTTGACCTTGTCAGAGTAGCCTTGGCCTTTCAAACAGGTCATGTGGGAGTTAGATCAGTTTATACTAGAAAAGTCATATCTATCTCTGCCTTAGCAAAGAGACTTACATTACTATATTAATTAATAACTCAATTATAAGAAAAACAAAACAATCCTCTTATTTGTCATGGCACGCATTCAAGAAATTACCAATTAGGCATTTGCCTGATTCTGATGGCTTTAAAGAGTGTGCTTAAAAGTCATCTGGAAGAGGGATGCTTTCCTGAATCAATTTATATCTCCACTGTTCAAAGAAATCGGAGTTGGTTCTACTTCACTATCTCCAGGGCCAAGAATACAAGGGACAGAATCATGCTAACTCAGATCCACACACTTTATGGATGCTGCATTTCTGTTAATAAGCCCTGTAAAGCCACCACATCTAGGAAAACAACCCCATCCTCCTGTATCTCACTGCATATGTTACCTGAATTTTCAAACTCTTACTAGGTAAGGTCTCCATATAACGCTGCGTTTTGCAGCACAGGTATTCATGAATGCTTCATCACAGAAGAGCAGTGGTCAACTGGCAGACCACTACAAGGGTACTTGTGGAAATGCTCTGATAGCCTTGTGGGGTGTCACTCTGATGACTTTTTAGGCACAAATGACTCCCAAAGAGTGTTGTAATAAAGAATGACAGAAGCACTTTCCATGTAGAAGTGTCTGGCGTTTATCTCTTCTTTTGCAGTCTTAGGGAGTTTAGCTCAATAGACATGTAGAGACTGATTTCCAAAATTACACCCCAGTTCACTGGTCTCAGTGCTGCTATTGTGTTATGTAGAAAGGGTGAAAAGAAAAGTGGGAAAATAAGATTCTGGAACTGGGAAGAACAACAGAGCCTCCCTGCTTTTTCCTGTGTGAATTTTACCAACTCTTTTTTTTGTGTTTGTATGTGAGTTTGTACAGTATCTTCCACATAATACCACAGAGCATTTTCTTGTTGCATATTAGTTTGGACATAAAGTGCTGTGCTGATCTTACAAATTGGTAGTAATTAAAAGAAAGAGCAAAGGAAAGAGAGAAAAGTGGAAGAGGTATTAAGAGGAAGAATAAAAGGAAGGGGAGGAGGGGGAGGAGAAGGAAGAGAAGGCAGGAAGGCAGGAAGAAAAGAACTTTCATAAGTGCTTCAGTAATTTACTTCTGAAATGATTTCTCCTTCAAAAATTTACTTAGACTTACCAACTCTAAAACAACACTAAACCCAGACGCTTCTATTGGAGTCAAACAAAAAGGTTTTGTGAAATCAGAAAGCTCATTTTGTGGGACTATTTAACAGCAAAGCTTTTTCATTTCATGGGTTTATTTCAATATAGTTCCCCCTTTTCCTATATTTTCAGCTTCACTGGAGAATTAAAAACATCTGTACTCACTGAACTATATGAAATTTTAGAGGTGCCCAGACAGAATAATAAGGGTCTATAAGTCAGCTGTGTTCTTATGTCTTACCTCTCAATATAGAGTCTACAAATTAAAATGTCAGAGGTATCTGAAAATATTCACAGCTAGAGCCTGGGGAAGTGTTCATTTTTATTCCAGGTGCAAGAGGACTCCATTTTGCCTTAATACAACTGGAGTGTGTATTACTGTCCAGGTGCCTGGCTTTGTTTCAGTAAATCTCATCCATCTAGAAGAAACATTTCATGGTACCTCCATCGCTACCTGATAAATTGTAGGAAGGCTTTAAGCTTCTATAGAATTTTTTTTGAGGAGAGTAAAACAATACTCTCTGGCCTGTTTTAATTTCCCTTCCCCATTTGTATGGCTGATACATGCCTACCGTGTCACTTTAGAAAGTACTGTATTTTCTGCCCCAGTGCCATTTTAACATTCTTAATCCCAGCAGAATCAATGACTGTCCAACAGACTCTACATCAGGGAGAACTTGAAACCTCTATTTGTTTGTTATAAACCAATAGTCTGGAAATCATGAGAGCTACAAATAAGGATTGATGTGCTGTGCAGTCTGGCACAAAAAGAAAAATGGCTTTGTATCAGTAGGGGGAAAACATGGAATGAAACAGAGCAGCAGAGGAGATGCGTTTCAGAGAACACGGACTGGAAGCATAATGTTGTATCCCTACCACCTTGTTGCATTGGCTTGCAGCTCTAGCCATTCAAAATTTTGCCAATGAGATTTTATGAAAAAAATCTTTTTTTCTTGTTATCAGCAAATATGAAAGACACATGGGGGGAAAGTTTCTGTTTTAGTAAAATGTGGTTACTTTTTTTAAAAAAAAGTAGTTCAACATCTAGCTCTTGCAGGAAGAGGTTCCTATGCTTTAGATGTTTCTCCTTTTCTTATCTGATGGATCATAGAAAAACAGGCTTTCCTATGAGATTTCTAGGAACAGGACTTTCACCTAATAATAGACTAGGTAGGTTTTGCGATATTGGGTTTGCATACCAAAGATTCATACCTGTCCATAAAAGCACTGTGTTGTGTTGATGGATTACATATTTTAGATATCAAATGTCCTTCAAAAATACAGAAGGTTTTAATAATGCAATGAGTTCTTATATCAGGAGTCCAGGTTGAACTCCAGGCTAGATAATCCCTGTCATGTACACCTGAAACATTTGGATGTTCTAGATCCTCACAGCAAGGTTGGAGCTCCAGAAGCCACAGGTTTCCATGAGATTTTTCTTTGTATCTTATGTTTTGCCCATTCTTGAGCTATCAGTGGAAGTGCTAGTCTTCAGTATTTCACCTCTTTTTTGCTCTACTGTGTCTGTCAGAAATATTTGCAGGAAAGTGAAAATAAAAAGGAAGAAAATACTGCTTGTTATCCTGATTCACCTGAAGATGAAGAAAGAGTTCGTAATATGGGAAAACCAGGAATTTATCCCAATGATCTCTTTCAGATGAAACCAGCATTTAGGAAGTGTTGTAACTATCAAACATGGAAGTGTGAACTGTCCTGGTGCTAAGGACTCCAGGGTGCTCAAGCACTCAGCTACGAAGGCTGCAGAGGTGAACAGAGGCAGAGCTGGTCATAGGGATCTCATTTCTGTGCTGGAAGGGAGGGGAAGTGTATTAGTATTTAATGTTTTAATATTAAGGGAAAGCACCCAGAAAGAGGAAAAGCCAAGGTTTTGTGGGAAAACTTAAAGTCTCTGCATCTTCTACCATGGCAGCTAAGAGGAAAAAAAGAAAGTCTTTAGTACATAGAAATCTAACAGTAGAATTATGCATACAACAGGGATCTCATTTTCATAGATTTATCCCCCATATATACTTCACCAGTAGAGCTTGGTGTCTTCAGGACCTCACATGATCAGACCTGGAGCTGGCTGGAAAACCCCTTTATGCAGCAAAGACAAAATATAATGAGGGATTTCCAATCAACTTGAAAATGTTCTGCATGGACAATGCCTGTCCTCCACAGCCCTGTTTTGTAAGATTATAGCAAGCAACTGGAAATAAAGTCATGCCAGTTTTGACTTTTAAACACATTCTTATGTTTAAAGCACACACTGATACACACATACCATTGGGCATGAGGCCATGAATCTTCTTTAGTGGGTGGTTATAGTTGTATGTAAAGAGTGGAGATTAAATTAAGCATTGCAGGAAGGTAGTGCATCTTTTCTGGGCAATTACACATACGTTGTATAATCTAATGAGCTGTTACTGGGCCCTAATGGAACATTTAAAGAGAGTTATTGTATTTTTTCACAGTTTGCTGGATTGGAGAAGTTAATTGATTTACCAGGGAAAATGCCTCTCCTTTTCCCTAGACCTCCACCTTCTTTTAAAAAATGTACAGAAATAGAAACACAGCAAGGAGAAAGAGTAGAATAGGTAGTAATTGAGTAAACCACCATTAAAAAAAGTTAAGTTCCACAATATCTTCCCTGGTAGCAATCCACAGTTATAATAGTAATACCCAGCTCTGCAATAGCTCTGTAAATCCATAGATTCCAAAGTATTTTGCAAGGAGGAAAGTACATTTCCTTCTTTCAGCATGCCATTAAAAAATATAAAAAAGGCCACTGTAATATTCAACTACAATGATCCCAAAGTTTTTTTTTTTTTTAATTACACTACTACTGGAGGACTTATTTAAACCCCAGAAGACTTTCAAGCAGTATTTAAAGGTGTTATGGAAGCACATTTTCCCAATTATTTTGTGCATTACGTGTACAAAATACTGAGATCCAGATTTTTTTGCAAGCAGAATTTGGCCTCAGATAAATAGAGAACACCACTGGCCTTCAGTAACCCCTCGGACCACAGATTAATCACATACTGTTTAGCTAGGTATAAGCAACAACTTCTCTTGAGTTTAGTGGAGCAAACAAGAGCTGGACCCTCATGTGAAAGCAGGCAAACGTCATTTCCCCAGGTGGTGTTCAATTTCTGCTACACTCAAAACTGTTTTGTTTCTAGGAAATTTCATGTGGATGAAAATTTCAGTCTAGTGTTTTCTGTGGTGGCTTCTGAACATGTTATCCAGGTGGGATTCAGGGTCTCCGGGGGGCCTGCTAAGCCTGAAAGCATCCTCTCTTAGTACAGAGAACACAAATCTGTGTGGTGTCACAACGGTTCTGCTCCTGTTTTGTCGACAAACAAAGGAATTCACATTCAAAGTTATCAGCTAAGTACTTTTTTCCTTGTCTTTTATTTCTTTTTCCTGATAATGATTTCATTAAATCAGCCAGTCAAAGGCCAACAGCAGAGAGGTGTGACAGCTTTCAAACAAACTGCTACAGGGGTGATCTCTCAGCTCTCGGAATGCAAAGAACAATTGGGGTCACTCCAGATTAGTGGTAGTGGCTCTACAGAGAAAAACCTCCTGGAGGGGCTGCCAGCACCTTAAAGCAAGTCTAGAAAATAGAAAGTGGATGACAATGATAGATATATTCCTTAGAAAAAATGTTGTCCCTGAGAAGCACTAAATGTCAGAGTTGGAAACCAGCAGGTGAAGTGACTAATTTCTTTCCTATTTCTTTTCACTGTGCTGTTAAATTTGGGTTATTACTACCATAAGTGCTTGTATTACTATTATTAGTAGTAGATGATAGGGCTTATTATGAAAAAATTTTTACAAGTTTTAGTAATTGTTAAAACTGCTCCCATAAGGTACTTTGTTCATCTGTCCATTCATCCTAGGTCACATAATATTCCAAGTCATCAGCAGGTTTGGGGCTTTGTTTTCTGCCAAGAAAAAAAAAAAAGAGGGGAAAAAAAAAAAAGGAAAATATTGCTTATTCAGTTTGGTCAATAATAAAGATGATGAGGTGTTATAGAAGATTTTAGCCAAACACAGATGTTAAACTTTCTCCTATACACACATGCCTTTACATTTTTATGCTCCCATAGAGTTGGAAAAAAGTGCGCTCAAACATTTTCAGAGGGAGGGGGTTGTCAGATAACATGAAAGAAGTGATTTAGGTCTGAACACCTCTTGCACATGGTGCAGGTTAAAGCAGAGTTGTTTCCAATGAGACACTTTAGAGGTTGAAATGTTGAGTCTGAAGTAACTTTGCTTCTTACAGGAAGCAGAATGAGAACTGTTTCTGGGAAGGGCAGGAGAACATCTACCTGTCCTCACAGCATCCCTGATTTTGCTACTTCCCTTTCCACATCAAGTTCTCATAAGAAATTGTAAACATTGTTAAAGTATAGTAAATTACCATTACCCATAGGAAATTATAATTCTACCTATAATAAGGCAGCTAAAAAAGTTGTATTTTAGGTTGCTGGTAGCTTTGTCTACCTTCTTCATTTGGCAAACATTTCTCTTACAACATATCTACCTTCAGTATTCCTAGAAAATTTTTAAGTAACTGTTCACATATTTCTGAGACACTTGTTCGTGTCTAGAAAAGCCTCTGTTTCTCTGAAACAGTAGAGCACCATCACACTGCTGTTTGGCCCAGGTGAACAGAAAAAAACATTATTTGAAAATGCTCTGAAGAACATCTTCTCAGTCAGTTTAGCTCTACAGTCTTTACATATTCTGTCCCGGTTTTGATTTGATGGTTCATCCAAGATCACTACAGAGTGGCTGGACTTATCTGAATGTGACACTGCAAGGTTTCCTGTCACCTTCCCAGCTATTGCAGGCTGACTGATATCAAGGGACACCAATGACCGTGCTTCTCATGTTCTCTTGACATCCATCCATCCATCCATCCATCCACTCCCACACAGAAAGGAGGAAACTCTGGGAAGAATAAAACTGAATACACCCAAGAGTAGATTAAAACTGAGAATTTGCTGATACACGAAGAAGAGGACTGAGAAATATCAGATGGGGGTTGATGATGGAGGGTGATGAAGTGAGTTGAGTGGATAGATGAGGCTAGTGCAGACTGGAAATGGAGCCAGTTTTGGAAAGGATGAGTTGCAAATAACAGGTCCAACAGGAGCTATGGTATCCAGGTGAAATAGCATCTGGTAGGACAGAAGGGACTAAGACAGCTAGATAAAAGGGTGAGGTATGCTAGGGAAGTAGAGGAATGAAAAACTGAGAAAACTGAATAGGAAGGAAAAAACAGAATGAGCAGAGGGGCAGACAAAGCACCGATATGGAAATAGGGGATTGGATTTAGCACAGAAATGTGAGAGAGACAAGGAACTGAGCCAGGAAGCAGGGGTCAGGGCTAGTTAAGAAAAAAGACGAGGATCTAGCTAAGAAACCTGTCCAAGTAATGCTGAAACTGAAGAAAGTTTGGGAGTGAAAAATTAGGTGAGAGCAGAAGCAAATGAGACTCATGGGATTAAGAGGGAGAATTTGCAGCCATTGAGACCTGTTCTCCTTCACAGATAAGAAGGGACCCCAAAAAGTCCAGTGCTGTGCTTTCTTCTCTGGCTAGATCTGTGAAAGTATCTCACCTCACTTGTGTGCTGCTTCCCCATGGCTGCCAATTAACTCTGTCCATCTGCTAGTACAAGTGGCAGAGCCTGGTGCGTCAATGGATGATGGACCAGGGAGGTGCATGACAGGTGTTCCATATGTTTGACTGACTGTATTTCTGAATTTGCTTAAAAAACAAACTAGGAAACCATATTTTAAAACACATTAAATGACTATAAATAAGGTAACCCTTTTAGCCATACCATAGACATCTTAACGACATGGATCTTGTCAGGTGACACCATTAGGGATACCCATACAATCAAGACATGTTCCTTGAATATATCTTAATTTTTGTCCTGTGCAGAAATTTTGTCCAGTGGGCATTTCAGGAGTATGGTTATTTGGATATTTCCACATGTTTATTAGTATCGCTAGATAACCAGGTGAATAGCCACTGCATGAACACATTACATCCAGCTCAACCTGGATCCAACAAGTTTATTTGTTGTGCCACTCAGTGAACATCCACAGATTCCTTTCTCAGACAGAAATGCAGTACCTACCTCCATTCCTCAATACGCAAGACCAATGAAGCCTGGAATTCCATAAAGGATATTCTTCTTTATCCCATACAGTTGTCTTATCCTCAAATCAACTCTATTCATTGCATTAACTGAGGCAGTGGTCATTTGGAAATGGAAAACGTGGGCATATGAGTGAAGACTATATCATACTGCCTACAGACTGCAAGGACAAGATAATGAGCAACCTTAGATTAATTTGGACATTTTCAAGCTCCGGGGTACTAATTTTATAACTTTAAAAATGTTATTTTATGATTGATTTTTTTTGTTTGGGGGCGTGGTTTGGGTTTTTTCAGTTTGTTTGTTTGTTTTGTTTTGTTTTCTCCCTGTGTAGAATACATGAAGGGGATGCAGCTGCATTTCTGGGTGTGCGTGTCAGTAGTTCATAGAAACAGTGCCATCTACTGACGTAAGAACAAGTCATCTTTTCCTTCAATTACTTAGGACCAATAAAGTCCCAGTTGATGGACCCCTCCGAGGACTTTTTGACTATCCAGTTCTCAGGAACAGACTACATGCTTCAGGCAGTGGGATTCTGTTCAGACAAGATGACTATTCCACCTGAACCTTCTCTTGGCCATGAAGATCCCTCAGCTTCCCAAACATCTGTCCTGCTTCATGCTAAACTTTCCTTGTCCCTCCTTTCTGGCTCTATGTCCAAGCTTCTGATTTGTTTCAAAAGTCTCTGGAGACATACCTCAGCCTCTACTGGCTGCTGACTTAAAAAGAGGGATTGCTCTTGCAATTTTTGCAGTGGCCAAACTGGTACTCTACAGAGTTGTTTGTTTTAGTTTTGTCCTTGCTAGTCCGATTTTTATTTGCAAGAAAGCAGGGAAAGAGGAGACAGAAATATTCCATAAGCTAGTAGTGCCAGCTCCTTCAGCTCTGAGGACAGAAGTATATAGTCTCAATGGCAATTTCCACCTCTGCCTGGCCAACATTTTTTCACCTGCCAGCAATACTGAGGTCAGTTGGTAAACACAAGCTGGTAACTCAAGGTGATGCCAGCCTTACTTCATGGCTACTGCCTGTGAAGAGAACAATTTTTACTGTGATAATTCAATCAAAGCTTGCATCACCATCCACCAGTCAGGATGTCTGCATTCCTGACATGAACTCTTCTGCTATTTGGGTACTTTCTGCAAGGAGTTAAAGAGGCCAATTCTTCCACATTGAGGAAAAATGAACAGGAAAGAAGCTACAACGTTGTTGAGTGCAGGCACTGAATAGAGAAACATGCCACAACTGTCCTTGTTACTGACCCCTGGCTTGCCACACAAATGAGCATGCATTTGCATAAGCAATAAAAATGTAATTAAAAATCAGCAACATATTAAACTCACATTGAAATCATTAGAAATGTTGCTGCCATTGAGCAAAGATGAAAATACTATAACAAGATACCAGTAGTTAAAAGCCAATTAAGCATGCCTGTTAGTTGTCCATTATCAGCACTGAGTTCTGTAAATAAAAAATATTAATTGCTATAGGCCATGTTGTTAACTGCCAAATAAATCCATAAATATTTCTTACAACGTTCAATGATAGTTAAGTATGCAGTTCATGTATTTACTTTGTTAAAAAAAAAAAAAAAAAAAAAAAAAGGCTCCTGATTACCTTAAGCTTGAAAAGCATTATAGAAAACCAAATAATTCCATTGTGGTGTTGTCATTCACTTTGGGTCTGGTTTCAAATAATTATATTTCCTGGATCTGAACTAGTATTTGTCTATTATATTACTGAAATCTAGTTTGATTTCCCCCTCGCTCCCACCCTGCATCCCTTTATCTTTTTTTAACTCACCCTCTATGGAATGATTCATTCTCTGCTAATTAAAACTGGAGAATTCTGTATGTGATAATTGTCTGTGGGTATCTTCGGCGATTTTCAAATGTGACCTTTCATTTTGCATGTCTAACTTGGAACACCTTAAAAAGATCTTATTTTCTTAGGGCTACTGTGTGGTACCTTTCAGAAATCAAAATCCTTTCTCACGTCTCTGTCTGAATTCCCCACCTTACAAACGGAAGCACACAAAATTATTAATGTCTTTCAGAAATCCTGGCTTCATTGATACTTAACAGCCAATGTAAATCCTTCCAAACAAATGCTCTCATTTCCCATGGCAGTGAAGATTCAGCAGTTGATTTAAACAGCAGTGTTGAATGCCTAGTGAATCAGGCCAGGTATTTGAGGTGGCTACATATAGATTTCAGAACCATTGAAGAAAATTTGGATGAAATACTCTCCCCATTGAAAAAGCAGTCTTTAGGACTGGTAGTACAGCGCTAATGAACTAGATCTGGAAAGGTTTTAATTGTCTTTACCAGGACTTTGGGCTTTAAAAAGCCAAACCATTAAAAACAGCAGGAATGACAGTCATAGCAAAGCCTCCTTTTACAACCCTTTTAACCCAGACATTTGCAAAATCTGTCAGATATTTTCCCTTTTCTTTAACTGGGGAAAACGAACAACACAAAGTCTAAAGGATTTATGCAAGATGACTCAAGGAATCCTACATGAGGTATTATTTGCCTCCTTTATCCTTAGCCTGGAAGATACGTGGCAAGTCTGAGCAAACCACCTAGGTTCCTTCTATTACCAGTTGACAGTGCCAAGCACCCCTCAAGGGAGAGGATCCCCATCTAAGGCAAGTGTCCAAGGTAGATAAAATGAGATGTTTGTCATCCCCTTAGCTGCATCTCAGCTAAGGACTTTCCAAGGCCTGTCCTCCAGCCGCGATACCCACTCAAATAGTTTTACTATATGCACACTATTAAACTCGCCAAGCTTCCAACATGGTGGCCACATCCAAACTACCCATGAATCCTGGACTGAGCTAATTCTTGAGCTCTGCCTTGCTGTTATTTAGGAGACTCTAAAATAGATGAGACCCAAAGGTTGCCAAGGACCATTCAGATAGTTTAATAGTGTCAATGGTATACTTCACCTGCTTGGGTCTGTGCCCAAACACTGTTAAATTTACACAGCCTTTGTGTCCAGACCGGTGTTATCCCTAAGACTTTCTAAATCCTAAATCCTTTTGGACTACAGTGATAATAGAAAGCTAAGAACTGTGTTACTGGCCATAAATTTGTATGTCTTGACTGTTCCAAATATTAGAAGATTTTTGAGCACTGCCTAGGTAACTGGACTGCCTTTATCTAAGAAGTAGAATCAAGATCAGTTCTAAGGTAAAACTCCATTTCAGGAGGGTTGGGGTACTATTCATAGTCCTAAGTACATGGTTACTTTACACAGAAGATGCCGTTTGATTACTCAAAGCTATGACAGGTTTCATAACTATGTCTATTGCATCTGCTTTAACCTATTTAATTTTTAAGCAGATTACCAGTCCAATGCTGCAATATGCTGAAATGACAGCGTGTATGATTTTCCTTTACGCGTGTGAGTTTGCAAATCTAAAGCCAGGGTGGATTTCATAGTCTCAAAAGATCTCTGGCCTAACAACAATAGAACAAAAAAAACAAAACCAGGGAAATCTGTCTGTGGGACCGATTGGACGTGCTCAGTGTTGATGATTTGAGATTACTTAATTTTGGAGAGATGGTTCTATTAAAGTTGGTATTATCTTCTTTACATAATTTATAAGGAAGAAAACATATTTAATGTCATGGGTATATCTGCAATTCCCTAAAACCAGGTTAAATTAATCCATAACATAGACAGATTGTTTTCTTTATGTTGTAGTTCATGTCTCTCTAAATGATTCTGACAGCTTCAGTGTAGGCATCCATTTCTACATTATTCAGAGCAGAGAACAAATGATAAGTTTGAAAGGCTTTGTATGGCACGCAGTATAAGAGAAGGACAAGAAGACAAAGCAGAGGCATTGTCATTCCTGAAAAACAAATAATTCAGGGAAGTTGCTGTATGACTTGTGAGACTGCCATGATGTGGCACTCACCAGCTCTTCATAATACAATGGTGAGAAATGCAACTGTACAGCTGATGTCTTGGTGATTTAGGGAGCTGTGTCTTAACAAAGGTGTGTTAGATACCTGCCCAGCTCATCCACTTCTTTAGTATTGGGCATAAGCAGTGAGTTATTATGGACTTTGCCTGTGGTCTTTCCCAGTATATTTATTCTCTATTCATTGGCATTTATCGTCCCATTGACTTTTCCTTCCCTTCAGAAAGACCCTTTATAAGCAATTCATATGTGTTCATATACATATTTTGCTCATAAAATTAGGAAGATGGACTACTAATATGTGTTATACCTGACTTTGAACTCACTGAAATCAGTATTTTCTTCACTGGAGGGTATGTATACCAAATGGCAGACTACCCCAGTAAAATCCACTAATGAAATTAGACTATGCATAACTGGGAATGATCCTGCTAAAGGAAGTCAGAAATGCTGCAATCATTCACAGGTGTTGTTGGAGATTTAGGTCTTTATTTCTTCCTCCTATAATTGAATTTCTTTCAATTTAAGACATACCCAAGAGATTCCTAAGAAGTACAAACAAGCCTGCTGATAGCATCTCATGATACATATGTTTTCTGTCAGGATAATGAAAGAAAAATTGCTATGTTAGTTAATTTCTCTTCAAGCATCCTATTTCACCTTTAAGTGAAAATGAAGGTATGTTCACACGTATCATGAGTAATTAAAACCCTATGTTTTTTTTCCTTATCTAATTAATGAAGAAAGTGAAAATCAGAATTTGCAAATTGGGCATAAAACCAAAGAAAATTTAATTAGGGTTTTGTGTGTGTGTGTGTGTGAAGATCATAAAATATAAGAGAATCTGGTTAAAGGGAAATTTTAATAACTGCTTGCAGGTGTTTTTACTATAATTAAATTTGTGAATTAAAATGTTGCAAATAAATTTTTAACAGTTGTGTTACAAAAAGGAAAGTCAATTGAAGAAACAACCAAAAACCCCCAAATACCAATGTTTGGCAGCATTTGACCTTTGAGAGGAGTCCAATCAATTACAGTCATTGTTTCACTTTTCCCAATTTAGACAGATGCATTATTTTACCATGATGACATTTACTTAACTTTTGCACGTTTCTCAGTCCTCCTGAAGGCAACAAGACTAAAATATATGCTTAAAATAATCCCCCATTAAACACTTTCCTGAATAAGGATTTAAGCTTGTACTGAAGATTTTTTCCCTCATTTTGGAAAATATTTCTCAGGCAAGCAGCAGAAGCAGGCTCATATTTATGTATTAAGGAATTCATACACTCTTTTGTTTCTGCTACTTAAGATGCAGAAATTTTGTTTGTGTTCCTTTCAGCACTGCAATGCTAGACTAGTATGTATGTTGTAGTACCACTGTATTGTTATAATTAGTGCCTATAACAAGTACATTTATATATGTGTATATATATACTTACGTGCATGTGTGTGTGTGTAAAGAAGTATACTATGTAAAACTGTGCCTTCAGGCCCTGTGGAATTTTTATCTTTTTTGGGCTTCACATACAGTAAGAGAAAATGCAGTGCAGAAGAGAAATCCATGCCTTAATCCACTACAGTCCAACTTCACAAAGGTAGTGAAGTGCTTGCATTCATTCAGGAACCAGGCTAAATTGGTTATTTAGGTTCCATCTATTGTCAAAAATTGTAATTGTGGTCAGTTGTCCCACCCATCAGACACCCTTCTTGGTATGAGATAGATCTTTCTTTCTGGGGGTTTCAGTTTCTCCCTTTTGACTACAGGAGGGGTCAGGTTGACTATCTTGGACTAGAAGCTTACATTTTAGATGTCAAATTTGGGTCAGTCCCCAGAATGAACGTTTCTCTGGGTCTTGAGCATCCAACCAGAGAAGACACATTGGAGTAAAAGAAAGCTTTGTTATCTTTTCTTGTTGAGGGGCCCTGAGGTGCAAGGAGTCAATCAATTGTTCAAATGCAAACACCGAACTTCTCATTTAAGGTCTAATACTTTCCCCAAACAAAAAGCTTTCCTGTCAGTAAATTATCCCACTGTTCCTCATTGAAGAAAATAGATCCTTTCAAAAACTAAGTAAAAGAGTAATAATAAATAGTCTCTATGTGTGAAATATTGCAGCAGAGGTATAATTACACTACCTTTTTTAGATCAATTACATTATTATATCATCCCAGAGGTGTTCAGGTACCATGGTGATGAGTGTGGGACTGATTATTTCAGTGTATTTTGAGATAGATAATAATATATTTGTATTGCAATTTTCATACTAAAGGAGTCCCATGAGCTTCATGTAATAATATATCCCATCTCCTACCCAGGTACTGGCAATTTTTGTGCAGATGGGAGAATGTAAATGAATCAATCCATTAATACTGCTTTTTGAGGAACTGCTGGAGTTTCTCAAACAACCAGACTGACATTGTCAAATAACCACTCACCAGAATAAGGCTTTTTTGCTTTTGGAGATCTTGGGAAGAGAGAGTGCTCAAGGACCTTCATATCACCTAAAGATGTGAAAGAGATTCTCCTTGGAAAGTGAGACCCTATTAACTAAGCTTGACCCCTGCTTCTGCATGACACTAGCCACAGGATCACGGAACAGGAGAAAGGACAGTCTGTCTTTAAGAGGTGCACAGGGGAGCAAATCTCATGTTCAGTGAATGATGATGGGCTTGGAAAAATGAAAGCTGAAGAGGATTCAGGGTGTGAATAAAATCTAGGCATCGTGCTTGTCACTACCTGGAGAAACAGATTTTGGAAAAAAGATCTTACTTCTCCAAGCAGCTGGGAGAAGTAACAGTAGGAACAAAAAAATTTAAGGAGTTGTGGATCAAAAAAATAAAGGTGTGGAGATCTTCAGTGTACCATATTGTATTATTCATAAGAAAGAATTCAATTGTCTCAGAAAATCATCAGCAATGGAACTTGATCATTCTGGACTGATCTAAGCTGCTCCCAGTGTGTGGCTTGTATACAGGTACTTTATTTCAAAGCATAAGATTAAAGGTACTTAATGCCAGTTGATTACAGTGCCATAAAATTGTCCCATATTACCTTAGAACTTATCTTGAAAGGGATAGGAAAGCAATAAATGAAAGAGAGAGAGAGGAAGAGAGGAGGCTGTTGGAGAGCTTTGCATGGAAGCTGACAGTCAATCAGGCTTAGCCAAGAGTGTCAATATGCATTTGACAAGAAGAATTTGGGCGGAATTTAATTGTAAAGTCAATATGGGTATAGAGAAAGAAGAACAGTGGAAGCCACCATTCAGTTTTTGAGCAGAGAGACACTGACTTTTTAATCATTGATTCAAAATCAGGACAGTTTTTAAGGAAAGAATTGTGTAAGCTTCTTTCAGAAGTGAAGATGAGGGCTGGATTCAAACCCACCAGAGCAATCTCCAACTGATTTTTGGGGGGACTTGGAGCAGAACCTGACAAATACAGGCTAATAAGCAATTCTATCACATTTGTACAGCAAGACACTTTACAGTGCTGCACCATCATGTATCATTAATGCCAACCTCTGGCTATTGGTGTTCTAAACAGTGAAGAATTATTTCATGTGATTTAAAAAAAATCGCAAGAAAGGTCAGATACATCAGGGAAGAAATTTCCAAAATAGATCTAGCTGCTGCTTCTCAGTTGCAGCTTTAGCTGACAGCAATACTTGGCAGAATAAATATTCCATGCATTACAATTTTCTTCACAGGAAAGAGAGTTAAAAACTTCCATTTTTAAATTCTCTTTCCTAAACTGGGTCAATTAAAAAGAAAGAGAGAAGAAAGACAGTAGCTTCAAATATCAATAAGCTTTTCAAAGACTGGTATTGACAGAAGCTGAATATTTCATTTTAATGTAAACACATCAGGCCAATTTTGTTTTCCAAAAAAGAATTAAAAATATAGCAACACAATATGCATACAGAAAACCTCATAATTACATGTGAAAATAATATTAAGGGGCAAGAGTTTCAGTTCATGTAAATTGATTTACCTGCACTGACTTTAGTGTAGCTTTGCAGATTCATACCATTTCTATTAGTACCTTTCTCAGTGCATCGCAGAGATTAAACCCAACAACAATAACAACAAAAAAACCTCTGTAAGCAAACAGGGGGAAAAATATTCCAAGAACTTGATAATACCATTTTTTGAATCAGTGCTATATTCTCATCTGGAACACAAAGTTCAGCTTATACATCCAATCTCAGCATAAGACCTCCCATAAATAGAGGAGAGCTAACTATAAAAGATTAGAACCCTGAGAGGTTTTCATGTGAGGAGAGGCTGAATAGGAGCAAGAAGAGCAACTGCAAAGGGAACACGTGGAAGTCAACAAAAAAAATGGGGTGAAGGGAAATCACTCCGTTGCTTTTTATTGTGTGTCAGTAAGAAGAGATAAGGCAGTGCTGCTTGAAATTAAAGATGAAATATTTAAATTTTTAAGACAAAACTATGGAATCAGAGATTCATAGAATCATAGAATCATAGAATATCCTCAGTTGGAAGACACCAACAACAATCATCCGAGTTCAACTCCTGACACCACACAGGGCCACCTAAAATTTAAACCATATATCTAAGAGCATTGTCCAAAAGTTTCTCGAACGTCAGCAGGCCTGGGGCCATGATCACTTCCCTGGGGAGCTTGTTCCACTGCTTGACCACCGCCTCAGTGAAGAAATTTTTCCTAATATCCAATCTGAACTTCCTCTGATGCAGCTTTAAGCCATTCCCTTGCGTCCTATCACTGGACACCAGAGCAAAGAGAGCAGCACCTCCCTCTCTGTTTCCCCTCATGAGGAAGTTGTAGACAGCAATGAAATCAGTCTCCTCTAAGCTGAACAAACCTAGTATCATCAGCTGGTCCTCATAAGTCATGCCTTCTAGACCTTTCACCATCTTTACCGACTTTCTTTGGACACATTCTAATATTTTGATATCCTTCTTATATTGTGGAGCCCAAAAATGCACTCAGTACTCAAGGTGAGACTGCACCAATGCTGAGTAGAGTGTGACAATCACTTCTTTTGACTAGTTAGCCATACCGTGCTTAATGCACCCCAGGATATAGTTGGTCCTTTTGGCTGCCAGGGCACATTGTTGACTCATATTGAGCTTACCATCAACCAAAACTCCCAGATCCCTTTCTGCAGGGCTGCGTTCCAGACTTTTGACTCCCAGTCTATATGTACATCCAGAATTACACCATCCCAGGTGCAGAATCCAGCATTTGTCCTTGTCAAATTTCATAAGGTTGGTGATTGCTCAGTGCTCTAATCTATCAAGATGTCTCTGTAAGGCCTCTCTACCCTCGAGGGAATCAACAGCCCCTCCTAACTTAGTGCTGTTTGCAAACTCAGTATGTACTCAACTCCTCATTGGTCATTGATAAAATATGAAAGACAAAATGGAAGAACTCACTGGTACATGACATATCAAGAAATTAGAAGGCTTTTGATGGTAGCCTGTGCAAATATATGTGTCTTCACACCAGAACTGGACTTGATGGAATTGTTCATGGTGGAAGATGCTGATAGCTATCCAGATAAAACCTGCTTTCCAGTGCTTATAACTTTGCAGACTGTCAGCTGTTTGAGTTGGGGATGTATTCCTCTTGACTTTAGGCATCAAGAAGCTAAGTATTTATACTTGTCAGGTAAGCTCCTTCCATATTGCATAGAGAACAGCACTCCAAGATGGTGATCCATCTCAAACAGCATAGCCACCTAAGCTGGAGAGTGCCCTTGTCCCTTTTCCAAGGCTACAGGGAGTTTAGGCGAATAATTTAGAATATCTATTGAATTTTACCTACTAGAGAAAGTTGTCTTAATTCTATCCTGGCAACAAGGTGTTCCGTATCAGACAACCGATTTACACTGGATGACTCTGAGAATTTGAGATAAAATGGTTCAGATTCATGACAGTGTAAGACCATGGAAATGTGTTTTTCTCACAGTTGCACAATACCAGTGATTTCTTCTTCAAGAAGCTCTGTTCATTCTGTGCACTGCAGCTGAGATTTGAAATCTGGCAATGACAGTGCTGGACTTTGCTTCAGAGAAGTGCCCTATATTCTATAATATTATCATTCTATTATATTATCTACCTGAAAATGTACCCTACTTTTTTAGATGCTAAATAGGGTCAGAAAATATCTTTTCAAGCCCTTACGGGGCACCTCAACCCATTTTAGTGCCTCATTGCAAGATCACAATCTGCTACTTCTCTCACTCACCTGCTTAAATTAAGTGTCAAAGAATTTTCCATAGTATTGGATTTATTGTCTGTACATTTCCCAAAGTCAGACTGAGATTATGAAGGTGACCTTCATTCTTCAGTTTCATAGGATCATCACAGGACTAAGAGGGTAATGGCTGAAAGGGGTCATAGAGGATTTCCAGTCCAAGGTCCTACTCAAACCATGGTCAGCTATGAGATCAGACCAGGATGCTCAGGGCTTTGAGCTGTCGCATCTTGAAAACCTCCAACAGAGACTGCACAACCTCTTTGAGCAACTTGTTCCCCTGCTTGACTGTCCTCATTGTGAAAAAAAGGTTTCTTCTTATTTCCACACAGGTTTGGGGTGTTTTTTTTCTTTTTTTAAAGTTGGAGCACTTGCATTTGCACTATAATAATGTTTCAAATAAGTAACCACAGCTTAAACAGTTTCTAAATGTTAGTTGAGTCTGGATAACTGATTAAACACACTCCTTGTTCCTTGTAAAAAGTGTGATGACTCACTGTATCTTGATTCTCTCTCACTGAGATTCAAACGAATGTGCTTTATTTCGTATTTGCTGGATGCTAAGAATGTGCATGTGGTCAGTTACTGCAGCTAAGCTCACAACTGCTGACTGTTTAAACTCCCATAATTGTGTTGTATCTTGGTCCAACAAAATTATACATGAATGACTTGTACACTGAGGGTTTATGTAGATAAGAAAGTTTCCTGGATCATATTTGCAATGGAACTTCTACCTCGTTCACACTGTCTGCTCCCAGTACTTGCTCTCCATGTTGTATGAATGGTTACCATAGGCAAAGGGATGTGTTTTGTTTTTTTTTTTTCTTGATTTGTTAATCAAGTCTTTTGAAATAGAGAAAAGGATTATGGCAAATGCCTAGCAACTAATAAACACTATACTGTCTTAATCTCATATGAGTTAATTATTTTTCTTATTAAGCCTACTTACATTTGAGACATCACATCGGTATCCCAACTTACTTCACAAAGCACTTAAGTGCATGTTTATCTTTTTGTTCAAGCCCCACAGCTTGTAAGCAAATGCTTACACCCTTCAAAGACCATGGCTGGGAGAGCAAAGGCTCTTGTGTTATCTCTTTGCAAAGAGATATATTTTATCTAGTATACTCCATACTGGCTTTAAAATTGGGTAACGCAACATGAGCTTTTGTGGTGAGAATCTACACACCTATACACATGCACACATCCATATCTTACTATGCATTATCTATTTATGACAATTTAAAATGTTCAGAGCCCAGAGGCCAACATATGAATAATTCAAAGAAATAGGATGTTACTGAAACATCAATATAAGCGTCATCTGAGAGATATATATATACCACACAGTATAATAAGCTTTTAATTTTGTACTCTGAAGTATAAAACTGTTACCCAAGAAGATTGGTTATAATAAAAATTCAAAAGCAGTGGCAAGAAAAATATCAATGGATATTTTCAACTTTCAGAGCCCAGAGGCAAGTCCATGCTATTTTCAGGCAAGAAGGGAATTCAGCACTTAGATTGCCTGCCTGGTTACTGCCTCCTCTGAACTGAGATAATGGCCATGCCATCAGGCAGGCTATGGACTAGTGTGACTTCATGGCCTGATCTGGTATGGAAAATCCTATGTTCCAGACATTTGAACATTACATTTCATACTACAATACATATTCCTTGAAGCTCAGGAATTAGGAACTGCATCGGAAGCTGAAAGATATTAGAAGAAAACTAAGCTGGTGGGAAATTTTAACAATTTAACCAACATCTTTAAAAGTGAAATTTTGTCCTCACAATTCTGATAGAGTAGAAGAGCTGACAGAGGTCCTACATCTTCCCTGTTCTCACCTACAGATAACTTGTTTACTGTAGGGGAAGAAGACAGCACTTCCACCCCCCTCTCCCTCTCTACAAGCCTGATGGTAAGGCAGGAACACAGATATAGTGTTAAATTGACCTTTTCCTTTCTCTCACCTTCTGCAATCCCAACAAGCGGGGTCCCGAGCTGCCTGTTAGAAACAGGGATCTGTCTCTCCTCCCCTACTTAATTCTCTTTTCTCTGCTCCTGCAGGATATGTTGTGTCTGAATACCAAAGTGTGTCCAGTGGGTACCAAATCACATGATGGTACATCCAAACACTTGCAGTTTCTGCAGAAAGCAATAGAAGCTTATTTTAGCATTGCATGGCTATTATTCTTTCCTTAGAGAAGGTTAAGGCTACTTTCTTACTCTTAAGTCTCTGACTCTCTGGATTTCATTGGAGTTATGCAGATTTCAATCAACTTAAAAACTATCCCCTTTGAAACGGCTTTGCTTTATATACCCTAGCTCAGTGGGTACTGCAACTGATAATTTGCTCCTGGAGCTTTGCATTCATTGAAGCCTAGCATTTGGGGTTAGTAAATATGGTGATCTTCCTCTATCCACAGACTTCTGTCTCACAACACCATCATAAAAGATATTTCAGGCTGGGCATCCATTTGTTTAATTTTTAATTTCTACTGTCTCCCTGTTGTGTGTATGTTTGGGGCTTCTGGGAATGGCAAGCAGTAGTCCCCACTAGCTTACCTCCACATAGAAAAAAACCCTCTTATTTCCTTGACGGGCACTAAGGAGACTTTGAAAGAGGCAGGACTAGGTCACAGAAACAGTCTTCCATATCTTCATGGCTACTCATGTTCCCCAAATCCTCTTCCACCACTGCAACAATCCAGGAAGTGCTCTGTGAGGTGATAAGTTTTGAAGGTTAAAAAGAGAGAAAGGACTGAAAAGACAGAAGCAGAAATCTTGCCTCAATGCCAGCCTGAGATTTAGGCCAGCAAGCAAAGCAGAACAGGAGATGGTACATTGCTGCAGACTTTGTTCTACTTTTCTAGAAAATAAACATGAAATATATGTCATAGAATCATAGAATGGTTTGGGTTGGAAGAGATCTTTAAAGATAGAATCACAGAATTATAGAATCATTTATGTTAATTGGTTTAGTGTGGACTTGGTAATGTTGGGTTAATGGTTGGACTGGATGATCTTAAAGGTCTTTTCCAACCTAAACGATTCTGTGGTTCTATGATTCTATGTTGGAAAAGACCCCTAAGATCTTTGAATCAAATTGTAAACATAACACTGCCAAGTCTACCACTAAACCATGTCCTTAAGCACCACATCTACACATCTTTTAAACAATTCCAGGGATGATGACTCAACCACTTCCCTGGGAAGCCTGTGCCAGTGATTAACAATCCTTTCCATGAAGAAATTTTTCCTAATATCCAAGCTAAACCTCCACTGGCACAACTTGAGGCCATTTCCTCTTGTCCTATCACTTGTTACCTGGGAAAAGAGACCAACACCCACCTTGCTACAACCTCCTTTCAGGTAGTTGTAAGCAAGTGGTAAGGTCTCCCCTCAGCCTCCTTTTCTCCAGACTAAACAACCCCAGTTCCTGCAGCTGCTCCTCATAAGACTTGTTCTCTAGACCCTTCACCAGCTTCATTGCTCTTCTTCGGAGGTGAAGATCATCTAGTCCAACCACGCTGCTATGGCCAGGGACATCTTCCACTAGATCAGGTTGCTCAAAGCCCTGTCCAGCCTGATCTTGAACACTTCCAGGGATTGCCATCCACAGATTCTCTGGGCAACCTGTTCCAGTGTCTTACCAACCCTCATTTGAAAAAATTTCTTTCTTATGTCCCGTGTAAACCTAACTTCTTTCAGTTTAAAACCTTTGCCCCTTGTCCTGTCTCTACAGGTTTTGGTAAAAAGTCCTCCAAGCAGAGTTTAAATTTAATGTATCTTTAGTACTTAATCAGAATAACTCATTATTACTGACAGTGGTAACGCAGTGGCAACACAGAAGAACCCTTCTCAGAGAAACGGAGGTCCAGTTGGGCTGCATGCTATCAAATATTTAGTAATTAAAGACACCTAAACAAACATGGCCAGCTGAAATAAAAAAAAATACTGTTATTAACTCAGCTTTGCATTCAGAAAATTGAGTCACACAACAGACAAAGACACTTCTCTGAAGTCATTCATATATTCCTTGAATGGGGTAGTGTGGTGGGTTGACCCTAGCTGGATGCCAAGTGCCCACCAAAGCTGCTCTATCACTGCCCTTCTCAACTGGACAGGGAGAGAAAATATAACAAAAGGCTCATGGGTTGAGATAAGGACAGGGAGATCACTCAGCAATTACCATCACGGGCAAAACAGACTCAACTTGGGGAAAATCAGTTTAATTTACTACCAATCAAAACTGAGTAGGAGAGAGGAGTGGGAACACATGTAGAGTTATGAGAAATAGAACCAAATCTTAAAACACCTTCCCCCCACCCCGCCCTTCTTCCTGGGCTCAGCTTCACTCCAAATTTTCTCTACTTCCTCCCCATGAGCAGCGCAGGGGGATAGGGATCTGGGGTTGCGGTCAGTTCATCACATGTTGTCTCTACTGCTCCTTCCTCCTTAGGGAATGACTTCTTACACCCTTCCCCTGCTCCAGTGTGGGGTCCCTCCCACGGCAGACAGTCCTCCATGAACTTCTCTAAAGTGAATGCTTCCCACAGGCTACAGTTCTTCATGAACTGCTCCAGCGTGGGTCCCTCCACGGGGTGCAGCCCCTCAGGAGCAGCCTGCTCCAGCATGGGTCCCCCGCGGGGTCCCCAGCCCTGCCAGCAAACCTGCTCCGGCCTGGGCTCCTCTCTCCACGGGGCCACAGCTCCTGCCAGGAGCCTGCTCCAGCGTGGGCTTCCCACGGGGTCACAGCCTCCTTGGGGCACATCCCCCTGCTCCGGCGTGGGCTCCTCCCCGGGCTGCAGTGGATCTCTGCTCCCCCGGGGGCCTCCATGGGTGCAGGGGCACAGCTGCCTCCCCATGGGCTGCACCAGGGCTGCAGGGGAATCTCTGCTCCGGTGCCTGGAGCACCTCCTGCCCTCCGCCTGCACTGACCTGGGGGGCTGCACAGTCCTTCCTCTCACATGTCCTTACTCCTCACTCCAGCTGTAGTTTGCATCACAGTATTTTGTGGCACTACCACGGTCGCTGATTAGCTCTATCAGACATCGGGGAAGCTTCTAGCAGCTTCTCACAGAAGCCACCCTTGTAGCCCCCCTGCTATGAAAATCTTGCCACACAAACCCAATATAGTTAGAGAAAATCCCTCCCTTGAGGTCCTGTCTGATATCTTAATAACCAGTCCTGCTTTCCCATCAACTGAGAGCTCTTAGTTGAACATTTCCCACTTTTTTGGTTTTCCTAATATTCTCATTTTCCCTTCTTACCAGGTCTGCAGAGATCCAGCTGACACTCTTGTCTTTTGTTCAGCTTGCCTTTAACTTACTGTGATATAAACTCTGGCTTTGAATCACCGATGATTTGTGAACACCTTTAAGAAAGATGCATCTGGGGTTTGTGTTCATAGAATCACAGAATGGTTTGGGTTGGAAGGGACCTTCAGAGCTCAACCAGTCCAACCCCCCTGCAGTGAGCAGGGACAGCTTCAACCAGATCAGGTTGCTCAGAGCCCCATCCAGCCTGACCTGGAATGTTTCCAGGGATGAGGCATCTACCACCTCTCTGGGCAACATGTACCAGTGTTTCACCACCCTTATTCTAAAAAATTTCTTCCTTATATCTAGTCTAAATCTACCCTCTTTTAGTTTAAAACCATTACCCCTTGTCCTTTCACAACAGGCCCTGCTAAGAAGTCTGTCCTCATCTTTCTTATAAGCCCCCCTTTAAGTACTGAAAGGCTGTAATAAGGTCTCCCTGGAACCTTCTCTTCTCCAGGCTGAACAAGCCCAAATCTCTCAGCCTTTCTTCACAGGAGAGGTGTTCCATCCCTCTGACTATTTCTGTGGCCCTTCTCTGGACCTGCTCCACAGGTTCATGTCTTTCCTGTGCTGAGGACTCCAGACCTGGATGCAGTACTCCAGTTGGCATGTTATCCCACAGCTTGTCACAGGCAATCCTGATATTATCCCCCTTCTTCTTTAGGTCTAGCTTAAAGCTCTGTCAGTGAGCCCCACTAGCTTGTGAGCAAAGATCAACTTCCCCCTTTGAGAACGATGAATTACATCCAACACCAGCAGGCCTGGTGCTGCATAGGCAATCCCATTATCAAAAAATCCAAAACTGTGGTGGTGACACCAGCCATGGAGCTATGTATTAACAACTGGCCTGTCTGTTTCTTCCAATGTCACTGCCTGCAACTTCAAGGAGAGAGGAAAAAAATAACTTGTGCTCCAGATTCCCTTACCAACCATCCCCAGGTCCTGAAGTCTCTTTTGATCACCCTTGGACTACGCGTTGCGGCTTCATCACCAACAGATGGAAAAGCAGTAATGAGTAATAGTCCAAGGGCCGTACCAGGCTAGGAAGTTTCCAGTGATGTCCTTAATCCAGGCCCTAGGAAGGTAGCAAAATTCCCTAAGACAAGGGTCTGTCCAGCATATTGGACCCCCTGTTTCCCTCAGGAGGGAGTTGCCTACAACTATAATGCATATTTTTTTTCCTTGTGGAGGTGGTCATGATATGGCGGCTAGGCCTTTCTGACCTTGGCAACATCTCTGGTGTAGATGGACTGTCATCCACATCATCCATTGACTGGCCTTCCACACCCAGAGCCTTATACCTGTTGTACAGAGGCACCTGGGAAGGCAAGGTAGGCAAAGAGGGGGTTCGCCTGCCACCCCGAGCATGGACTTACTTCCATTCACTCCTTTCCTTTAAGCTACCACCTTCAGCCTGGCAGGGGGAGGATACAGGATCCCCTGGACCTTGGTTTTTTCCTGGTGGCTGTTCCTGTTTCTGTCTCAGGGAGGGCAGAGCATGGTTCCACCAGTCTCTCTCTTTTTCAGACTCCCTGATGCTCTTTAACCTTTCTACTTCCACTTGTAACTCTGCCACCAAGCTGAGCAGATGATCCACCTGGTCTCACAGCTGTTCTCACTACCACCATCTGTTACCAGTGAAAGGCTCTGGCACTCCTTGCAGCTGAGCCCTGGATGGCTGTTTTTATGGGAGCTCTGTCTGGGTTGCCACATCCATTCTGGCAAGTGCAGAGGACATGGCTTTCCTCCAGGTGGATACCGCAGCTAAGCTCCTTCTGAGAGGGTGATGACCACCAGCTGAACTCACCTCTTGAGCTGGTAGGGTGCCTATACCCTTCCTGTGTGCCCTTCCACACAAGCTGCTGCACCATGCTCTGGCTAACGTGCCACGCTCTGTTTGCCCACTCTGTTGGCAGCGCTCCTGGTCGTTTGCACTCCCCAGGCTGCTTTTTATAGCTGTGGGGATGGTCAGAGTTGCTCTGGCAATGCCCAGGCCTCGTCAGCATCTCCCACGAGAGCTGCCAGCTCCTGGTGGGTCTCTCCGCTGCCCTGGTGTTTCTCTGCCTCAGGAAAATCCTCTGTGTGCCCAGATCAGTCGCTCCATTGTGGATCAGGCTGGCTCCGGAGCAGCTCCCCTCGGCTACTGACAGGTGTTCCTGCCAAGAACTAGCCTGGGGGCTTGGACAGTGAAAGAAAATAGTCAAGGAAAATACATGAAAGTAGCCATCACATGCAGGAAAGAAGCCTGCCGCTTAAATCAGAACTTTCAGCTGGGAGATGTAATCTATTTAAACCCTTATTTTCTGATGGCTAAAAGAATGAAAAATAAACCACTTTGATAAAAGTTTTGTGTCCTTGTCATTTTCAATCAAACTTCACATTGCTTTCTGAAGAGATCATAAATGACAAAAAGGTTTGGATTGGGCCTTGGATTTAAAATTATCTGTAATGTTACGTGTACAATATATTTAATGAAATTCTGTGCACACCAAGAGCATACAAAAACGTTGTCGTATTCTACACAACAATTTCTGGACAAATAACAAATATTATCCCAAAGTTGCTTACAAGGCTAATGAATGGAATCTCAAGGTTAAAAAAAAAAAAAAAAAAAAAGGAAAAATGAGTTTGAAAAGAAAAGAAACAGGACAAGTGCTAATGAAAATAATTTGAAAGGAATTACAGAAAAGCAGATCCAGCAACCCCCATTTCTATAGCTACATGGTTTGTTTTAAGGTTGCTTAGGCATGCAGTGAGGAGAATGAGGATACATACTTTTTAGTGTTTTCTAAAAGTTATTGGTTAAAATTTTTCTTTCCTGGAAGTGCAAAGTTTTCAAGGCTGTAAGGGGAACTGATATTACAGGCAGAGAGATAAGAAAAATATTTGTAAAAATACTCCATAAACCCTCTGTAAAACATTTCAGAAAGCAAGGCAGGCATCTAAAGAGCAACTGCAGACAGAAATTTTGTAAAGTAGCTTTATACCACCTCTTCATCCTTCACAGAGGAGTGAAGAGGCTGTTCATCTCAAGGGTGGATGGTAAACTTCAGGCAGCTTTTCAGTGCCCCTCCTCTCACACACCGCATTCTTCATTTCCCACTAGAAGGAAAGTCAAAGGTGCAGGCTGAAAAGGAGTTATAGCAGTGTTATACCAGGCCCCCCAATCTTAAATAACTGTGGAACTCTCAAAACACTGCCTCAAACTTTCTTTTTGACTCAATGGTTTTGAACATTTTTCATATGCACATCTGAGACAGGATTAAAGGGTAATCCCCTTTCCACAGCGGTGTGGCAGTCTGCAGAGTCTGTTCTTCTCTGCTCAGGCTTTTATGCCTGACATGCTCCTAGGATAGTCAAGGGACAAGAACTGTCCTAATGCTAGAGTAATACCAGGAATTCTGGGGAAGACTGAGGATGGACCCAATCTAATCTCCATGTAGAATTAGCTGCTGATTTTTAGAAACTGCGTGTAAGCTCAGGGCATCTTTAGAGAGATCCTTCTCTAACAGACTTTCCCAGTTCTTTGCAACCATTTTAACAACTTTCAGAGTTAATTTTTTAATGCAAGAAGTTATCTTAATAAAGACTTACTGGTTTTTTTGCTTTTTTCCTTCATACACAAGTGTAGCTCAAACTGTAGAGGCCAGAGGATCTGTGCTTTGCATTGTTTTATGAAGATAGCCACAGGAAAGGAGAAGTTTGATGTGTGACATCTGGTCCAGCACAGACAGGCCATTCTTTCCCTTGCCATCACGACCAGCCATTAATTACTTCCTTGCTCCTAGGCAATTCAGAGATCACTTAGGGGCAACATAATCTAGACATTTCCTTGGCGTATTAGAGAAGGTTAAGTATCTCCCTTTCAAATTATTTTTTTAAAAGTATTATTCCCCAGAGATTTATCCAAGTATTCATATTTCAATTAATTATGTTAATAAAGTCAAAGGTTAATGCTAATAAAGGTTAACAGGTTTTAGTTAAATAACATGAATTAAGCTAGTATCAAGGGCTCCCATATTCATGTCTCTAATATCAGAATTTAAGACAGAACATTTCTCAGGTGTTAAGTACTTTTGTGTAAGAGGCAAATTAACTGTGTGCTTTTTGCAGGTGGGGGGTGTTAGAATTTTTTTCATCAATTATATTCTCTGACCTATTTAAGGAGATCAAGTTGTAATAAAATATATTTCTGCCTTACATTTAAAAATGGACTTAGAGCTAGCAGTAAGCCTCAGGAGAAAGAAGTGAGAGCAATGGATAAAAAATGGGAAGAAAGGAACAGGACAAAAATGAAGAAAAAAGATGGGGTTTACCTTGCTTTTGCACAATTGGATCTTTTCTTCTTCCTTGTGGATCATGCCTAATTCTCTCTCTCAGCTTGCATGGTGTATGCATCCCATTGCCCAATGCTCGTCTGCCATTAAAGTCTGATTTTCCTTTAGTATTATTATTTGGAAATACCAATCATTAGCTCCTTCAAGTGCTCAGAACATAGAATCCTGTGTTTGCCTGGCACTGGAATTAAAGCCATGGCTGAAAAGTCAAATAATCCTGATTTTCATAACATTTTTGTCTTTTTCTGTGATTCTTTGTATTGTGTTTGGGATAGACTCATGAAAGTACTGAGCCTTTGTGATGCTCTTTTTAAGCATATTTGACCTCCTTATGACTATGACCTCCTGTCCCTGGTCCCACATTTTTCTCACTCCTTTTTCTCACAGCTTCTGTGTAGCATTGTTTACCTTTTCCTAACTATGTTTTCCAAGACCAGAGTCACTGATGGGCTCAGCTTTTGCCAGCGGCCGGTCCTTTTTAGACCCAGCTGGAGCTGGCTCTGTCCAACATGAGGGCAGCTTGTGGTCTCTTCTCACAGAGACCATCCCCGCAGGCCCTCCACTACTAAAATCTTGCAACATAAACCAAATACAAAGATAACTGTATCTAGGAAAAAAACAATCTAAAGCATGTTTACAAAATGCTGAACTCAAGAACCAGTTGTTATGACCTGGGAAAAAGACCTTGAAGTTACAGTTAATCAACACTGAGATCATGAGCTTAAGCTGCAATATAGTCAAAAATCCCCCAAATTTTAGGCATCAGACAAGGCAAAACATGTCCTTTTGCCACTCTATATAAATTTGGTGTGCCCTCATCTTGGGTAGTATGTGGTTCTTGTCTGAGCATCTCAGTGTAGTTAAAGAAAGTATAGAATCATAGAATCATTTAGGTTGGAAAAGACCTCTAAGATCATCCAGTCCAACCATTAACCTAACATTACCAAGTCCACCGCTAAACTAGTCAAGGGTCGAGTAATATTTAATTTCATGTTCCTGGCTTGGTGGCTGGATTATGTTTTAATGAAGTAAAACTAGGAATCACTAAGGTTGGAAGGGACCTCTAAGATCATCAGTCCAACATTCAACCGAACACCACCATGTCCCAAAAGTGCCATGTCTATCCATTTTTTGAACACTTCCAGGGATGGTGACTCCACCACCTCTCTGGGCAGCCTGTTCCAATGCTTGACCACTCTTTCTGTGAAGAAATTTTTCCTAATATCCAATCTAAGCCTCCCCTGGTGCAGCTTGAGCCCATTTCCTCTCATCCTATCGCTAACTACTTGGGAGAAGAGAACAACGCCCACCTCACTACAACCTCCTTTCAGGTAGTTGTAGAGAGCGATAGGGTCTCCCCTCAGCCTCCTCTTCTCCAGGCTAAACAACCCCAGTTCCCTCAGCCGCTCCTCATAAGGCCTGTGCTCCAGACCCTTCACCAGCTTCGTTGCCCTTCTCTGGACACGCTCCAGCACCTCAATGTCTTTCTCGTAGTGAGGGGCCCAAAACTGGACACAGTATTCAAGGTACAGCCTCACCAGCGCTGAGTACAGGGGGACAATCACTTCCCTGCTCCTGCTGGCCACACTATTCCTGATACAAGCCAGGATGCTGTTGGCCTTCTTGGCCACCTGGGCACACTGCTGCCTCATGTTCAGCCGGCTGTCGACCAACACCCCCAGATCCTTTTTGGCCAGGCAGCTTTCCAACCACTCTTCCCCAAGCCTGTAGCGCTGCATGGGGTTGTTGTGACCGAAGTGCAGGATCCGGCACTTGGCCTTGTTAAACCTCACACAGTTGGCCACGGCCCATCGATCCAGCCTGTCCAGGTCCCTCTGCAGGGCCATCCTACCCTCCAGCAGATCAACACTCCCACCCAACTTGGTGTCATCTGCAAACTTACTGAGGGTGCACTCAATCCCCTCATCCAGATCATTGATAAAGATATTAAACAAGGCTGGCCCCAAAACAGAGCCCTGGGGAACACCGCTCGTGACTGGCTGCCAACCGGACTTAACTCCATTTACAACTACTCTCTGGGGTCGGCCACCCAACCAGTTTTTTACCCAGCGAAGACTACGCCTGTCCAAGCCATGAGCTGCCATCTTCCCAAGGAGAATATTGTGGGAGATGGTGTCAAAAGCTTTGCTAAATTCCAGGTAAATGACATCCACAGCCTTTCCATCATGTACCATGTGGGTCACCAGGTCATAAAAGGAGATCAGGTTGGTCAAGCAGGACCTGCCTTTCATGAACCCATGCTGGCTGGGCCTGATCCCCTGGTTGACCTGCACTTCCCTGTTGTGCGTACTCAATATGAACCTCTCCATAATCTTGCCTGGTACCTAGGTCAGGCTGACAGGCCTGTAGTTTCCCGGGTCCTCCTTCTGGCCCTTCTTGTAGATGGGTGTCACACTGGCAAGCCTCCAGTCATCCAGGACCTCCCCTGTTAACCAGAACTGCTGACAGATGATGAAAAGTGGCTTGGCAAAAGAATATATAGAGAATGGTAGATAAAATGATAAAGGGAGTGGAGTCTTACAAGGACAGATGCCTTAAAAAGAGACACTATAAAACCTAGGACCCTTCAGTTTAGAATGGACAAGGCAGAGAATGGAAAGTATTCAATTTTACAAAATCATAAGGATAATGGATAAGGTGAAAGTAACAAATCCCACAATGCTAAATTTGGGAACACTCAATAAAACAAGGTAAACTAGGTAAAAGAAAGTACTTTTTTATACAATTGGTAGTGAAATTCTGTAGTTTGTTGCCATAGAATAGAGGCAGACAGGATCAGAAGTTCAAAATAAAATTAAACAAATTGATGGACAGCAGGTCCATAAATGGATACTAAAAAGATTAGGAAGAGACAGACTCTCTAGCATCCCTAATACACCATGCTCAGAGAATACAAGGGGAATGAATGACAAAATGTAGCCAGACATATGTGCTTTTCCTAGATATTATTTTCTATTGCCCCTGTCACAGAAAATATGGGGCTAGACAGACTATTGATGTGAACCAGAAGATGCTCCTGGGTGCATCTGCATTGGCATTGCATCACTTAGGCACCTGCAGCTGTACCTCTCAGACAAAAAATCTGGATTGAACTTCATCCTTTTAGGCAACCCCTGAGTGCTAATGGGCCACAAAGTCAAAAGACTGGGAATTTAGTCTGAGTCAAGAAGGTATAATCACAGGAGGAGACCATGAATATTCTAAGTTGTGATAGGAAAAGGGAAAGAAAGAATCAGTCCCTGATGTGGATCTTTTTGAGCACACATAAGAAGTAATTGGTCTAGCTAGAAACACAGTCAAAGAGAGAAATATCATCATGTTTTTTCTAGATGAGGAACTAATGCTTTGTCTCTACTAGACAGTGGAGGAGGACAGTGTTGATCCCTGAGCCAACTCCAGTCTGCAAAGTCCACGCAGAGCAGGGAAGTATGCATAGATACCAGTGTGGCTGCATGAGCATAGAGAAGCATTTCTGCTATTAAAGTGTTCCTCTCTAGCAGACTAATTAATGCATTAATTAAATTCAGTCAGGGAGCTCAAGCAGACCCTGTCAATTTAAGGGCTTCTACACTACACTTTTTCAACCAATTAAGAGATAGTCCTAAAAATACAGGGAAAACCAAAAAGAAATCCAAGTCAATGTAGAGCAGAGCTGTGAAAGGAAGCCACGCCACTGACACATGACTCCACTGCCAGAAACACATGTCCATGTGTCATGGTTTAACCCCAGTCAGCAACTAAGCACCACACAGCTGCTCACTCATCCCCCTCCCCCTTGGTGGGATGGGGGAGAGAATCAGAAAAAAAAAAAATTAAAACCCATAGGTTGAGATAAAGACCATTTAATAGGAAAACAAAGGAAGAGAAAATAATGATAATGATGATAAAAGAATATACAAAAGAAGTGATGCATAATGCAATTGCTCACCACCCACTGACCAATGCCCAGCCAGTCCCCAAGCAGCGATCACTGCTCCCCAGCCAACCCCGCCCAGTTTCTATACTGAGCATGACGTCATATGGTATGGAATAGCCCTTTGGTCAGTCTGGATCAACTATTCTGGCTGTGCCCCCTCCCAGTTTCTTGTGCACCTGGCAGAGCAGGGGAAGCTGAAAAAGTCCTTGACTAGCATAAGCACTACTTAGCAACAACTAAAACTATCTATCAGTGTGTTATCAGCATTCTTCTCATCCTAAATCCAAAACACAGCACTATGCCAGCTACTAGGAAGAAAATTAACTCTATCCCAGCTGAAACCGGGACACCATGTCCACTTTCCCCATATCTGGCCTGGTTTGTACTCTGTTCAGGTCTGGTAACCATAAAAGGATGGGAATCACCTTTCTTTTGCAATCCCAAGCTTTTCTTTCCTCACTTTCATCCAAGCTTTTTTAATGTAAAATAAAATAAACTCTCTGGCACCAGTAATTTCTCATTTTCAAATGGACTATGTGTTTCAGCATTATAAGCAGATACCTAAGGTATCTGGTAACTGTATCTAAAAGTGTGGATATGACAGCTGCATATCTTTACATCTTTGTGTGTAAAACCCAAAATGTTGATTTTTCTCTCTCCCTAGCTTAGACATTACATGCCTGTCAGAACTCTTAGTGTCATGGCCTATGCAAGTCCAATTTCAGAATGAGTTCTAAGTAAAAACTTTTTGAACACAGTGTTTAAAATAATATTTTTCCCATAAATTTTACTTAGAAGAAAAAAATGCGGTTTTGGAATATGATTTTGATGATTTCTGAAATATGTTTATAGTAGATGAGTAAAAACAGAGACTACATAAAACCTATAATTACAAGAGACAAGCCTGTGAGTATCACATGTTGAAGGAAATTCAAGGAACAGGCAGGAAACCCTGAAGAATCCAGGGCATTGTATGAAGTGATGCTGGTTTCTTAGTCCTTACCTAGATGCTCATGAAAACCCCTGTGAAACCAGGGCTACTCTATCCACTGACTTCAGTTTTCTGTGAAATGCAATGAGGCCAGAAATATTTCCTTGAATGATCATTTCAGCTTCAAGTATTTATGAGATTACTAACTCTGGCTGACCAAGAAGTCCACTGTGCCCAATAGCCAGTGCTTTTCAGTAAAGGTATTAATTTCTCCTAGTATATAAAACAGATTTATATATTTTATATATATTTTTTATATACATATATATTTATGAATTATAAAATAATTTAATTTGCACTGATTTCTGGACATGACTGGACCAGTCCTCTATTGAAAGCATGGTTAAATTCATACATCAGATCACTCAGGGCCTCATCAGCTCAGTTTTGAAAATCTCCAAGGAAAATGGCATCACAGCCTTCAGGGACCCTGTTCCAATATTTGATTTTGTACTTTGTAGAGACTTTTCCCCTTATATCAAACAGAAATTTCTCCTGTGACCACTTGTGTTCATTACCTCATCCTTTCATAGTACATCCCTGAGAAGTCTGGCTCCATCATCTCTATAATGACCCATTAGACAATTGAAGACAGCAATTGGATCTGCCCATCACCTTCATGTCCCCAGAAAGACTAAGCCCAGCTGTCTAAGCTCCCCTCATGCATCCCATCCCCTGACCATCTTGGTTACGTGCAGCTGGAGTCATTACAATTTGCTGATATTTCTTTTTTTATTGTGGGGCCCCAAACCAGACATACTACTCCATATGTGGCCTCACAAGTGGTGCATAAAAGTCACTAATCACTTCCCTGATCTACTGGTTAATCTTGTGCTAATGCCGCCCCAGATATTATTTGCCCCCATCACCACGAGAGCACACCAGTGACTCACGTTCAGCTCTACCTACATTACTCAGCAGCTCGGGAGTCCTTAGGCTGATCCAGAGCAGCACAGAGAGAAAAGTCTAACTCAATCAGATAACCATCAGCCCAAGCTTGCCATCAAGACCTTTCTGCTGCCAACCCTGAAAATCCTTAGGCCCTTGCTAAAAGGTTGCTTTAGCTCAAGATCAGTCATTCTCTGGAGAAGGAGCTCATTTGGTACCTTGGTATGGAGAAAATTTCTTAATAGTATATTACAAATATGTCCAAGGGGATGGCTGGGCATAAAGATAAAATGCTGGCAGGCTTGCTTTCAGTCTGGTGTTGTAACCACTTGTCCTGGTTTCAGCTGGAATAGAGTTAATTTTCTTCCTAGTAGCAGGCATAGTGCTGTGTTTTGGATTTAGTAGGAGAAGAATGCTGATAACACACTGATGTTTTTAGTTGTTGCTGAGTACTGCTTATGCTAGTCAAGGACTTTTCAGCTTCCCCTGCTCTGCCAGGTGCACAAGGAACTGGGAGGGGGCACAGCCAGAATAGTTGATCCAAACTGACCAAAGGGCTATTCCATACCATATGACGTCATGCTCAGTATAGAAACTGGGGGGGGGGTTGGCCGGGGAGCAGCGATCACTGCTCGGGAACTGTCTGGGTATCAGTCGGTGGGTGGTGAGCAATTGCATTGTGCATCACTTGCTTTGTATATTGTTATTATTATCATTACTATTTTACTTTATTTCAATTATGAAACTGTTCTTATCTCAACCCAGGAGTGTTTCTCACTCTTACTCCTCCGATTCTCTCCCCCATCCCATCGGGGTAGGGGGAGTGAGCGAGCGGCTGCGTGGTGCTTAGTTGCTGGCTGGGGCTAAACCACGACACCGCTCAGTCCAGTGCCTTTGATTTAAAAGCTCATTGAAATAACTTCACTTAAGAGCAAATCCATCTACGTTCTCCTCCTCCAAGCACAGCATAGCTCAGCTCATCCTCTGAGTCCAAGCAGAACAGATGTTTCCAAGCGAGTGTGATTGAACAGAAACTGTTGCATGTCAGTAGCATGAATTTCCTGAACTTTAGCCTCAAAGGGAGGTGAGGAAAAGTGTGTGTCAAAGTGCGAATGATCCCGGACATATACTGCATACTGTAGCACCTTTTTTTTCTTTTTTTCTTCCTTAACATTTGCAGGAACATGAAAGTGAATTGCTGTGTTTGTTCAAATGGCACAGAATCTAAAAGCAATTTGTGGTGACAAGGTTACAAGGGGCAAGTGGAGGCTTTTAATAACTCTGCAGAGAGCTGGTGAGAGCATTTATATTGTATATACACAGGGAGAAATACAAACTATTTTACTGTTAATGATACGGGGGGAAAAAAAAACCCTTAGATTCAGCTCTACAGAGGGTAATGTGTGCAATGATACTGAATTTTCTAGGCAACCTAACTATTTCCAGGCTTGTTAAATAAGGGCAAGAGCAGCAGAGGAAGAATACAGAATTTATAAGAGCAGAACAAGAACAAGGCACATGAGAAAAGATTCATGCCTGATTGAACCATAGATTCTAAATCAAAGAGAAGAAAGACAGCAGAAGGACTATCAGCAAACACTTTAGTGATTTTTAATATTTATTAAAAGATGCCAGATTTGTTTTAAATGTTAATAACAGAAATTTGCATACATATTTATTCACTGTTAAAATAGAGTGGCCCAAAGTCCATTAAGATCTACAGAGTGATTCATAATTATTTCTCAGTGTTTGTGGTCAGACGCCTGTTTAGTTAAAAATACATTGTGCACCCAGAATAGGCTACTGCAGCTGAGCTAGGGCAGAGGTGAAATCTGGAGGAATGACACTCAAATGGTATCTTAACTTCTGAAAAGTACCTCTCATGCCCTTCACATGGCAGAAACCAGACTTCACTTAGTGTTTTCTTTGGCAATGCACCGCAGAGATTCCAGACAAAAAGTGGTACCACTCTACTTCAGGAAGACAAAGCTCTTAGTGAAAGCAACAGCTTTTGGACACATGGTTCCAATACCTATGGGCATCACAAGTCTGAATTTTCCAATATACCCCTTTCCTCAGGAGAACACCTCCCCATGTAGTGACCATTAGGCCAGTTATGGTTAACAATCAACGATTAAATGGCTGTATTCCCTGGGGGATGCTAATTAGTAGTTGCAACTTGACTCTTGAATATAATTATAGAGGTGATCATAGACATATATCAGACTCTTTGGAACCATGTTCATTGTGCTGTTAATTTGTACTTTATATGTAAATTTTATAGAAGACTGGGCTATACCTCAGTTTTTATTTTAAGTCTGCACACCATGCAGCACAGTTGTATGCTGGGTTGTGCCTAATTCTTCAATTTTATAGCAACATATGGTCTTAAACTATTCTCATCGACTGTTGTCACCTTTCAGGAATCTTTGCAGAGTCCAAACCCAGTTGAAAATATATGAAAATATATGCTGAAACCCAACACAATCCAGATCACATCTTGTGACAGGAGATTAAATTCTTGTCTCTGGATGGGGAAAGTCCCAGCAGTGGAGGAAGGTTGCTCAGAGGAAAGAAAACTAAAGAGGCAGGAAAAAAAAAAAAAAAAAGCCAATCCAATGATTATGACACACTGGCTTATCACTTGCTGAGAATGAAGATCCCAAAAGACCAGAGATGTTCCTTATATATTCTCTTGAGACTGTCAGGAACAAGCAAATACCACAGTCATCTACTACTATCTATTAGGGGCAATAAAGCATAGACATCCACTTTGGGGTTTGGGAAGGTGTTAATAGTAATGAAGAGAGAACAGATATGTTCAGAAAGGTTTGTAACTCATCTGTGGTATGGAGAAGAGAACTTCAGTAGGTGTAAATCTGCTAAGCATGACTGAAACCTCCACCAGCTACAAATCTGGCCCAGTGATTCCGCTTGTGATTCATTAACACAAATTAGCAAGTTTGAAAGCTTTGTTTTGAAGCTATGTCAGTAAGAACAGGTAGTGATTTTATCTGATGCTCTGCAATTATTGACTAATTTTAGGTGAGAAAAGGCTTTTAGAGTAGATATGAGTGCCATTATTTTGCACACAGTTTTACTAATTTCAAAGTTTGGAAAGGCACTAAGGCTTCAGCATATTGGAAGTTTATTTTTAAAAGTGCCTCAGAGTATATGATTCCTCCTCCTCAGAACAGGATGAATTAAATGAAGAACCTGCTAGGGACCCATCATTAGAATCTCTTACAGGGAACAGGCAGTGCAATACGTCATTGATTCTTAATGCTGCAATATTTGCATCCTGAAAATATTATAATATGGGGTGGTGAACTTAGAGATGTTGTGGAACCTGAATACTTCATTCATTGAAATTAAGAAATAGTGATGTCCATTAAATGAATGAAAAGTTAGACACTTGCCATCTATTCTTTTTCTCTGGTCATAGCCTAACAGGTAACAAGAAAAGGTAAGAAATTATTAGCAGGTAAATTCACTAAAAATAGATTATCTCTTCTCTGCAACAGAAAGGTTGAGATTTTGCTAGCTCCTATTCAACAAGGTCCTGACCTGGTCAGGAACTGAGTCAACTCAATGCTGTTTGGAAAACCCTGAAAACAGCTGGAAAACATTTCTCAGAAGTGGGTCTTGATGTAAAGCTAAGCTGTCCTGATTTTAGACACAGCAACCCTGCTGACACTTCACAGTTATTACTCCATATCTTAGATATCTCCTCTTTAGAAAATTTGCTGTCTCTCTGGAAGAATCATAGCATTGTGGAATGGTCTGGGTTGGAAAGGACCTTCAAAGATCACCTAGTCCAACCGCCCTGCCATGGCGGGGGGGGGGGGGGGTCATTAGGTCAGGTTGCTCAAAGCCCTGTCCATCTTGACCTTGACCAGTTCCAATGGTGGGGCATCCACAACTTCTCTGGGCAACATGTTCCAGTGTCTCACCCCGTCATCGTAAAAAAATTTCTGTTTTATCTCCAATCTAAATCTACCCTCTTTCAGTTTAAAATTGTTGCCCCCTGTCCTGCCCCTACAAGCCCTGGTAAAAAGTCTCTCTTTGCCTTTCTTATAAGCCCCCTTTATATATTGAAAGGCTGCAATAAGGTCTTCCTGGAAAGAAGAGTGGTTCAGAGAAACCCTATGTAATTGATAAAGCTGGAATCTTAACACTAAGGTTTTCCTAAATTCTTATACTCGTATTCAAGCTTTTGTGGATCTGCTCTGACTCCTTATGTTAATTAGAAAATGAGACTCACATTTCCTTCCTATTACTTTGATTAATGTTTGTTTTCTTCTGCAACATTTGGACTTTGGTTCTTGGGTTGCAAGTCACTCATCAAGGCAAGGGAAACTACGCATTATGTCATCTGCATGCAACAGATGTTGGTTTTAAAAGGTGAATGAGTAGGTTTTGATAGAATGGGTCTTTGGAGGTAGGGATGAAGCATGATTTAGCTGCTACCTGAAATTCCTGTTCTGGAGCAGACTGCAGGCCCAAGAGGAGTTCAGAAATTATTCCTTAGTGCACACTATAGTGCTATTTTCTTACAAGATATGAACATTTGGTGCCTAATTTCACCTTTCCCTCCTGGTAAGTATGGCCTAGGCTGTGAAGCTGGTACTTGATTTGGAGGGGAAAATCAATTTAAAGTCTTGCAGTGGATGGCAGCTGCAATTCATAGGCATATTTCAAGTGTTTGGAGTATTTGGAAGAGCAAACTTATAAAGGTCTCATTGTGCATGAGAAAATCCATAGGCATATATTACTGTATCTTTTTAAGTTCGACTGTCTACAACATCACTCTGAACTAATATGCAGCTGATTGTTTTGTCTGTATGTGCAATTATACACATGTCACGTTTTTGAAACATTCATTTATCATCCGAGTAATACAATACATTTCTTACCTGCCAGGAATATGTACTCAAGAGCATTTGGTTTCTGTGGTTTTTAGGTTGTCCAGCACAAATACAAAAAAGGAAAAGCAGTTTCTATAATATTTGTTAAGACAGATTTCTCTCTAAAGACAGCAGATGGTCACTTCCCTCTGGTGCTGATATTGCTTTTAACTAAGTTTTTCAGCAATGCTCACAAGTACATTAAAAAGATACACAACACAGACAAGTTACTCAAAGATCAGAGATGTTGCCATGCTCCAGTTGAAGCTGGGTAACTGGCTATTGACTTCAATCCAGCTAACTGTGCCTCAATGATTTTAGTTGCTGGGTTTTCTGACCTGAGCTTTTTTGACAGAGAGTGACACCATGGGAAGTTACACAAGCAGACCTGAAGGTGCAGTAATTTCTAGCAGAGGAGCAGGACGTTAAGAAAGATGGCGTTAAGAAAGTGGTATGGAAGGAGGGATACAACCACTTAACAAGGTTCAGCCAGGACAATATGACTGATCATAGTCTACCTTCTAGCTGATACACACCACCCAGCTAGGAGCACTCACTATCCCTCATCTCGACTTGGAGCTGGCCACCTCAAAGTGAAGGGGACATTTAAAGTTTTGGTGTCTTCACAACTCATATTCTGTGCGCCTAATTGCTAGGACAGCTGATGTCAAGCAGCTAACAAAAACCACAGAAATCAGCCTCCAGGGCTGTCAGACACGATGGAAAGGTTGATCTCACTGCCTTTAATTACAGTGTAGCTTTCTACACCTGAACCTTGGTCTCCTTTCTACAGCCCATGGAAAGAAACAGGCCTGTTGAGGGTGCAGTCAGTCTGATCTATTTTGTAGGATGAGATGAATCATGTCTTAGACATCACTAAGTTGATTGATTCACTCCATTCACTATAAAGAAAGTTTGCAGGGGGGACATAGTTCAGATGTAGACACCTACACTGTAAATATCTACATTTCAGTAAACCACTCCTCCTTCTGGTTTTGAAATCAATAAGAAGTAGTCAGTACCTAATGAAACCTCTCTCACAGGTATTATGACCTCTTTTTAATTCTGCCTATATCATAAATCTGGATCAGGCAAACTAAGGGTAATAAGTGGTCAGAGGACTCTCTTTTCCTCTGAACTAAAGAGACAGAGCAATCTTCAGTCTGCACTCACATCCTTTACACAACCTTTGTGTGCCATTCATATGTCTGCAGACTTATACCATCTTCCCTTTCAGTTACTTCTCTTCCAGGTTGAAAAATCTGCTCAATCATTCCTCAGATCCAAGTTGTTCCTGAGATTTTATCATCTTGTTACTCTACTAGTTTTCCTAGGTTTAATACCAATGGAATTACACACAGTTCTTTCTAAAATAATTTGCCTGTTTTCTCTACCTTCCTTTAGTCTGTTCTTTTAGAACCTCTTGAAATGTCTGTTTGCACATAGCCCATGAAGTAATTCTACAGGGAGTAGAAAGTGGCAAAAAGCCAATATACGCTATGGATGTTGTCACACAAACAGAAATGTGATTAGGAAAGCATAATACATGGGTCCATGTAACCGCACTTGCATAATTTCTGTAGCATTGTTACCTTGTCGGAATACACATAGACAATACAGGCTCCCAGTCAGAGTCCTGCGATGATAAATCGAAGAGCCATTTCAGGAACAGCTTGTTTGTGTGAGTTTGTCCTTGAATATTCCCTTCCTGATCACCAGGTTAATGGCTTTCGGATGGAGGTTTTTGCTACAATAATGGGAGGATTTATTTTTCATAAAAATATGTCCATGGCATCAAGCTTTTAAACCACTGATTCTTCACCAGGCACAGATTCTGGGATGACAGGTTCCAAAGCTGTCGAACTCTCTGCATGAGAATAAAAAAGAGCAAGCTAAGGGAAAAAAAAAATCAGGGAATAAGCTCATCTAAACAACCCTGATGTTTATGTGTAGAAAACGAGTGAAACTGCGGGGAGGGGGGTGGGTGGGGGGGTGGGGGGGCCCTTGTTGTAACTGAAGATAGGATCAGCATCAGCACATATCCCGAAGAGGAGTTCCTCAGGGGAAATGGCAAAAAGAGTGCAGAAGGAGTTAGGCCATCTACTGTCATCTTTGGATCCAAGGTTCAGCGAGAGTCAGAGCCAAGTTCCAGCTGACAGCTGAAATTCCAAGTTCAGTTCATTACTTTGTCTGAAACAGGAGCTCCCAAACCAGCCTTCTCCATAGAGACATCATGGCATGAAGAAGAGAAGCAGCTGCAACTTTGAAGAAAGTAGTGAGCTGATTATATTTTAAAAGTTTTAACGCCTTCCTGCAGACTGCATGAACTCAAACATTGGAAGGGGGAAGAACTGACGGTTGGTGTCTAATGTGAAAACAGAGTGATGTGGCTTGCCACTACATCCTCTCTTCCCTTTCAGCATTGCACTCACCATTCCCAGCACCGCAGTCTTGGCACCAAACCTGTCCCACACACCCTGCTAGAAGACAGAAAGTCCCCCTGAAAGCTAGTTGACTCTGTTGGAAGATGTACAGACCCCCAGGAAACATAGTTCATTCTGCTGGAAGACATATAATGCTCCAGAGAAGGTAGTTACTGAGAAAAGATTGCAACACACGTGAATCTGTGGCCTAAGGGTGTTTCCTGACAGACTGAAATGGGGAGAAACTTTATCCTGAGCCTGACTGGATGATGTGGACATTGTTTTCAGGTCAAATAAGCAGAACAATGAGCAGGGCTTTGGAGTAGGAGTTTTAGGACAAGTCAAACAGTGCAGAGCCAAAGAAAGAGGACAGGATGGGATAAGGGATGTGGATTTGGGGGTATTTGGGAGCTTTTTTATATCCTCTTCTGTGCTGGCACACCCAAATGTTTCTGTAACTAAATATTTGACTGGTTGCTAAAGGGTTGCTCTGGCAAGCAAGGGATAGGCAGAGACTCACCCTACCAGGTTCCTCCTGACTGAGTAGACCCTGCATTGTTACAACTCCATTCGTTTCCCCAAGGCCATTTCTGCAGTGCACTCAGCAGCTTCTCAGAGCTATTCCTGACTAAACCTTCCCAGTTCACTTACGAGCATGGGATGGGAGATCATTGGGGAGGCTATTGTTAGTGTTATAAATACACAACACTCTTCTGTTGTACTGGACCTACGAGGCTGACACATTGGTTTTTTAGAGTATTTAGCAATCTGGTATACTCAAAGGCAAATTCCAATGAGTTGCTGTTGTAGCTGGGAGAGCTCAATCAAAAGCAAATCTGTCCTTGAATATCTTACCCTCCTCATTCAGAAAATGAAGATGTATTCAGCAGTGACTATGCAATTCAAGTGATGTGCTCAGCGGCAGAGACAGGAAAACAATCCTGTCCTTCAGGATAGCTTCCAGTTTCCTGTACATGGAAGACAGCCCCTCTCTTCCTATACACTTTCCTCTTTCTACCACCCCACTTAAATTCCACATTCTGTAAATAATACTATAAGGATCCCACAGACAACAGACCCTTTAATACATGTCCCTGGAATATCCCCAAACTTGATCCACCTATTCCCCATTGAAGAAAGCAAGGATCTTGTGGAAGAAATTGTGAAGTCATCTGATTACAGACAATATCAGAAACATAATTAGGATCCCAGCACAGGTAGAGACCTACATACATCTGCATGTCCATGGTTTGATCCCTGCTGATGGCAAAGGAATGCAAACTGTGGGCACCGGCATTCAGTGCTGGGTAAATGCTGTATCAAAACCTTCTCATATGATAAGGGACTCTCTTTTCTCAGTACCTAAATTATTTCTATCCCCCACATACACATCTACCATATTGTCTCCTTTCTCCAGCCTTTGCTCCTCCTTCTCTTGCTTTTTTTAATCAATCCTTCTGTTATACTGTTTTTCTCCAATCCATTCATGCCTCTTTCTCCTTTTTCTAAGAGCTGAGCACCACCAAACTATTGGACAAGCCACTGGAAAAAAATAGTCCTTTCTGTTTTCCTAGTAGGAGTTATATGGAAAGGACACCTGCAACCTCATTGGAATTCATGCAGGGATTATGGGGACTTACTGACTACTTGGTGGAAATGAAGTACCTGGCAACTGTCTTCTGCTCATGGGGAGCTAAGAAATTGTCTGAATATAATTAATTTTTAGTGGATTTTCAGGTAAAAGTCAAACATTTGAAAGAGCAGCAAGTCTCCTGCCAACTTCCAAGCCCCTACATAGATTGCAAAAACCTGTTAACAATGAAGCAAACCTTTCTTTTTTTTTTCTTTAATATTGAAAGAATAATACATTTTCCCCTAACCTCCTTGCTGAAAATTGTTACTGTATTCCTAGATGAAAATCTAAACAACAAACCAAAGTCAACCAAATAAAACATCTAAACTCGAGGCAGAGATTTGGGGAAGAAGAAAAAAAAAAAAAAAAGCAAACCAAAAAACTTCACATTAAATACAGAAACCTTATAAAGATACTAAGAAACTCAAATGCAATAGATGTTGTAATGTGTTGAATGAGTTTAAGCATGTGTTTCCTATAAATTGATCCATTAAGCTTCTCTCAAATGTGCCTAGCATACAATTCTGGATTCCTCTAATGAGCACCCCCAAATAAATATTTAAAATGTATGAAATTTTCAGTTACCCAAATTTATAAAGCAAAAAGCAAACCCTTGTTTTCCAAAACATAGAAAAAAACACCCTGAGTGGAATATATAACAGCTCTGACTAAATTATAGAGAAACCTGGAACCAGCACAGCTATTTGAAGCAAGCTGGCACTTTGTCGAAGTTCTAAGTCAAATTAACAGAGTAAAATGTATTTATGGGAAAGGAAATCAGAAAATTTCCATTAGGAATTAAGACCATGGAATTAATAGCAGGGATAAGTAATGTCTCTTTGGTTTCATTTGCTTTAGCAAATGATTTTACTCCATCACAGCAGGGTCATTACTACTGACTTTTTAACTCTACTTAGATTTCTTTTAGCCCGTTGAGACATCCTAGGGATTCTTAGCTATTTTCAAAATTATTTTGACTAACTGCATTCGGCCCTATGTTGGAATCTTAAATATATTGTAAATAACTGGAGTTTTCATGTAAGGGTATAAGATGCTGCTGTTTCCAGACGTTATCTAATGACACTTGATTGCTGATGTTTTATTAACAACAGCAGCTGCAGCAGTAATTCACTGATTCATAATGATTCCAAGGGAGATACTTGATGCATACTGAGAGTTCTGCCTTCATGTCTTGGATCATGCCAACATTGTCAGCTAACATATGCCCATTCTCATACCTTGATCTCTCTTTTGTTGCCAGCGCCCAGGCACAGAGGACAGCTCTATGTAGGGAGATTCAAAGCCTCCTCACAACCCACTTCAGCCTCTCATTGATGCAATCTGGATGGGTCATCACAAGGTAGGTCTGCCATCCAGCTCTCACAGAAGAAACTGGCTTCTTTATGTCCCAGAATGAATCCATTGCACTGGAGATACAACAAGGCTGCCAGTTAGCAAAGACATCAGCAGACACATGAGCTCAGGATGCCGAAATCTGCTCTGATATTTACTCTTATTTCAGAAGGAATAAATTATCTCAGTTTCCTTCAGAATAGCAGAGAGGATAACAAACACTTTCTTTCTCTGTTTCCCACGCTTTTTTTCATAATGCTTTTGGCATAGATGCCCTGATAGACACAGCATCCTGAAATAGGACGTAGTTGCACAGCACAATGTACAACTTGGGTTTTCATTGCAACTAAGCAACCCATGCTTTTCTGAAATGCACTGAAGAATAGCAATGGTCACCTTCATGAGCCATGGCTGGTGTTGTGGTTTAGCCCCTGTTGGCAACCAAGCACCACACAGCCACTCACTTACCCTCCCCTCCTGCTGGGATGAGGGAGAGAATTGAAAGCACAAAAGTAAGAAAAATCATGGGTTGAGATAAGAACAGTTTAATAATTGAAAATAAATTAAAAATAATAATAAGAAGAAGAACAATAGTAATAAAAATTGTAATGAAAAAGAGAACAACAAGAGAGAGAAAAACAAAACCCAGGAAAAACAAGTGATGTCACCGCTCATCACCTACCAACCAACACCCAGCCAGTCCCCGAGCAGCAATCACTGCCCACCGGCCAACTCCCTCCAGTTTCTGTACTGAGCATGATGTCATATGGTATGGAATACCCCTTTTTTCTATGACTCTGTGATTTGGTGACTTTGGGTCAGCTGTCCTGGTTGTGCCCCCTCCCAGTTTCTTGTGCACCTGGCAGAGCATGGGAAGCTGAAAAGTCCTTGACTAGCGTAAGCACTGCTTAGCGACAACTAAAACATCAGTGTGTTATCAGCGTTATTCTCATCCTAAATCCAAAACACAGCACTACACCAGCTACTAGGAAGAAAATTAACTCTATTCCAGCCAAAACCAGGACAAATGGAAAGGGAGTTGTTAGTCCTTGACTGACCCACAGGGATGCTTTTTGTTTTAATACTCCAAATGCACATGAAAAAAAGAAGATAAATTGTACATTTCAATAGAGTCTGTTAAACAATAGAATACACAACAGCTCTGCATATGCATGGCATACCTGCATATGACCCTGTCCCAAATCTTTCTTTCTCCTGAACTTTTATGAATGGGGAAAACTGCCAATGCAATTAAAACTTTGGCTCCTGTGTCATTCTTGTTCCTTTTCCAAGGGGCAAACTGCTAGCCTAATCAGAATTCTGGCTGCTACTGCTATTGAAAACATAATTTCATAAACAAGTCTCCTTCCCAAAGAAAGGAGAAAAGGCTGATGGGCTGCAGATATGTAAGGTCATCTCAATCATCATTCCCATGCATATGGGAAGCAGTGATCTTTTCAATAAGTCAAGGACTTTGAAAACTGCTTTACCATGCACTGGGAAGGGAATAGCATTTGAAGCACAGATGCCTTGGCTATTCAGAATAAAATCAAAATATTTCTGTAAATGCATTCCAGCTAATCTTAAAAGCTCATTTCAGAAAGTCCCACTGGTTAAACACAAGTGGAAATTCCTGTCTTTCTGATCCTCTGAATTGGTACTATTTAAAGGAATTGGAGAACATGGCTTTTATTTCATACAGTGATCTGTCTCAGTGGTGCTCAGAAAGGCTCATATTTATGATGGAAGAACATGCAAGTCTTTTTGAGCTTTGTCTAGCTGCAAAATCTCCTTATTTTTCATGCATCTTGTTATACAGATTTTCTGAGTGGCTCTTTCATCAGTCACAGATCCCAACTGTGTATATGCTAAGGATCTTCATTTTACATTGTCTCCAGTCACTCAAGAGGTTCAGACCTGAAAGGCAGAGCTGTAATGCTTTAGGAGGCATAGGAATAGCTAACTCAATATGCAAAAACTGGGTGATTTACCATGGGATTTCAGCATGTCCTGCACCTAATTCTGGCACCGTGCCCATGAAAGGTGGAATTCCTCAGCTGAAGAATGAAACAGAAAAAAAATTAAACTTTGCAAGGAAACAAGTCTGACTGCTCCTCATTAAACATGTTTCAGCTCAGCCAAAATGTCTTTTACCTGCAACGAACAGGCTAGTTGGGAAATTCCCTCATACCCCTGACTACAATAAAATAAATTAAATTACTTTCAACAACACCTTTGCAATTGGATACCCTGCATAACAGCTTCACGAGAGAAGCCAGTAAAGGACCATTTTGATACACCTGAAAAGAATGCATGACCACCTTCCTCAGCAGCTGCCAAACCCCAGGGCTGCTTTGCTGCTACCTTGCCTGTTACCTGGCCTAGGAAATTGCATTACTAGCTTTTACTCATCTCTGCAGATTATAGAATCATAGAATAATAGAATAGTTTAGGTTGGAAAAGACCTTTAAGATCATCCAGTCCAACCATTAACCTACACTACCAAGCCCACTCTAGACTAATCAAGGGTAGACCAGACTAAACCATGTCTCAAAGTGCCACATCTACCCGGTTTTTGAACGCCTCCAGGGATGGTGACTCCACCACCTCTCTGGGCAGCCTGTTCCAATGCTTGACCACCCTTTCCGTAAAGAAATTTTTCCTAATTTCCAACCTAAACCTCCCCTGGTGCAGCTTGAGCCCATTTCCTCTCATCCTATCGCTAACTACTTGGGAGAAGAGACCAACACCCACCTCACTACAACCTCCTTTCAGGTAGTTGTAGAGAGCGATAAGGTCTCCCCTCAGCCTCCTTCTCCAGACTAAACAACCCCAGCTCCCTCAGCCGCTCCTCATAAGGCCTGTGCTCCAGACCCTTCACCAGCCTTGTTGCCCTTCTCTGGACACGCTCCAGCACCTCAATGTCTTTCTTGTAGTGAGGGGCCCAAAACTGGACACAGTATTCCAGGTGCGGCCTCACCAGCGCCAAGTACAGGGGGACAATCACCTCCCTGCTCCTGCTGGCCACACTATTCCTGATACAAGCCAGGATGCTGTTGGCCTTCTTGGCCACCTGGGCACACTGCTGCCTCATGTTCAGCCGGCTGTCGACCAACACCCCCAGGTCCTTTTCTGCCAGGCAGCTTTCCAACCACTCTTCCCCAAGCCTGTAGCGTTGCATGGGGTTGTTGTGACCGAAGTGCAGGACCCGGCACTTGGCCTTGTTAAACCTCACACAGTTGGCCTCGGCCCATCAATCCAGCCTGTCCAGGTCCCTCTGCAGGGCCATCCTACCCTCCAGCAGATCGACACTCCCACCCAGTTTGGTGTCATCTGCAAACTTACTGAGGGTGCACTCAATCCCCTCTTCCAGATCATCAATAAAGATATTAAACAAGGCTGGACCCAAAACAGAGCCCTGGGGAACACCACTTGTGACGGGTCACCAACTGGATTTAACTCCATTCACCACAACTCTCTGGGGTCAGCCACCCAACCAGTTTTTTACCCAGTGAAGACTATGCCCGTCCAAGCCATGAGCTGCCATCTTCCCAAGGAGAATATTATGGGAGATGGTGTCAAAGGCTTTGCTAAAGTCCAGGTAGACGACATCCACAGCCTTTCCTTCATCCACCAGGCGAGTCACCAGGTCATAAAAGGAGATCAGGTTGGTCAAGCAGGACCTGCCTTTCATGAACCCATGCTGGCTGGTCCTGATCCCCTGGTTGGCCTGCACATGCCTGTTGGGTTCATTCAATATGAACCGCTCCATAATAAGATTTATGTATGGGGTGTCCACAGCTGGGTGTCAGCAGTGGGGCTGGGGGGCCCCTGTGAGGGGAGGCCGGGGCTGCCCCGGGCCGGACACAGCCGGTCCCAGCCGGTCCCAGCCGGCTCCAGCGGCCCCAGCGCAGGACACAGCTGAGCCCCTCAGCCAAGCTGGGGGCGCCGGCAGCGGGGAAAAGAGGTTTCCGAAAGGGCCCGAGGCGGCCCAGGCAGAGGAGGAGGAAGCCAAGGAGGGAGCAGCAGCAGAGGCAGCCCGAGGCCGCAGGAGGAGGAGGGCAGGAGGTGCTGCAGGCCCGGAGCAGGGATCCCCTGCAGCCCTGGAGAGACCCCGCTGGAGCAGAGAGCCAGCCTGCAGCCCGGGGAGGGCCCCAGGCCGCAGCAGGGGGATATTTCCTGCAGGAGCTGCGGCCCTGGAGAGCCCAGGCGGGAGCAGGTTGTCCCTGCAGGACTGCAGCCCGGGGAAGGGCCCGCGCTGGAGCAGGGAGCCGTGGGAGGAGGGAGGAGCGGCCCAGAGGGGCTGCCAGGGGCTGGCCCCAGCCCCCATGGCTGCCCTGCCCCGGGGGGAGAGGGGTCAGGGTGAGGGGGTGTCCTGGTTTCGGCTGGGATAGAGTTAATTTTCTTCGTAGCAGCAGGCATAGTGCTGTGTTTTGGATTTAGTAGGAGAAGAATGTTGATAACATGCTGATGTTTTTAGTTGTTGCTGAGTACTGCTTATGCTAGTCAAGGACTTTTCAGCTTCCCCTGCTCTGCCAGGCGCACAAGAAACTGGGAGGGGGCACAGCCAGAATAGTTGATCCAAACTGACCAAAGGGCTATTCCATACCATATGACGTCATGCTCAGTATAGAAACTAGTGGGGGGTGGCCAGGGAGCAGCGATCGCTGCTCGGGAACTGTCTGGGTATCGGTCGGCGGGTGGTGAGCAATTGCATTGTGCATCACTTGCTTCGTGTATCATTATTATTATTATCATTATTATACTGTTACTATTATCATTACTATTTTACTTTATTTCAATTATTAAACTGTTCTTCTCTCAACCCAGGAGTGTTTCTCACTCTTACTCCTCCGATTCTCTCCCCCATCCCACCGGGGCAGGGGGAGTGAGCGAGCGGCTGCGTGGTGCTTAGTTGCTGGCTGGGGCTAAACCACGACAGGGGGGAAGGGGGGAATGGGGAAAAAAGGGTGGGGGGTGGGGGGAAGGTGTTTTAGCGGTTGTCTTTGTTTTTCACTATCCAACTCCCCTCTTGAGGAGGGGGAGTGATAGAGCAGCTCAGCAGGTGTCTTACAACCCAGCAAGGTTAACCCACCACAGCTAGTTTTGATAAATAATCACACCAGTATCACGAAGTTTGCATTCATTACAAAGAGATTCACATCTTTATTCTAATGATAAAGAGCTGGTGTTTCGTTGCAGTCACGGGAGACTGAGGAAGATCAAACTTTTTGTCTCATCAAGGACTTGAGTGTCATCTTGTTGCCACTGTCACAGATATTCCAGTTGTCAGTCCTTGGGCTGGAAGGCACAAAAGGGTCTGAAGCGGTCACAGAGATGAGCTAAAACTTAGAGGGCAAGGTCGTCATTCCGCTGTCTTCAAATGGCTTTGGATCAAATTCCCCTTCACATACTCACATCTCCCCAGAGATGCCACTCATCTTCCCAGGTTTTGTGGCATATCTAGTAAAATGTTGTCTTGCTTGAGGCTCCACAACATAAATAACAATACTAATTTCATGGAGCCTTAGGGGAGTGAAAAATTATGCCAAAAGACATCAAAGTTTGTAGGGAAAGTAAGACTCTCAATTTTCATGATATCATTAAAAACCAACATCTTAAATTTATGTTTAGGTATATGAGAAGTAATAAATGCATTTCATTGCATAATTAATGCTGGCCTTGAGCAAGAAAGTTTGGGCAAATTCTAAACTTTCCTGCTATATAAAAGGCACTGAAGTTGCAGCTGGTAGAGCTCTTCAACTCCTACTTTCCAAGGCTAGAGAGAAATCTCAGACGTGAACCTGCTGACATATTTCTAGCAGTTGTAATTGATTACTGTGGCTCTCTCTTCTACACTGCTCCTTCAAAGCAATCTGCTGTAATAGATGTGCTACTGAAAGCACAGACCTCCGATGATGTATTACTTACCCGCTAAAAGTTGTCACGAGAGGGCACTAGAAAAAGAAATACTTTTGTAGTTTTCTAAAATAGCCATATTCAGTTTGGGTTCAGAAAGTCATTTGAAAGCATTCTTTCCCCTTCTTTATATATTTTTTGTTTAAAAGAGACAGCATCAGCAGCTGCCTTTTAAAAAAAAATAAAACAACACAAAACCCACAAAACTTTCCTATGAAATGGATTATAGGACATGTTTTGCCATTTAAGTATATTCTCAATGTTCTGTTTTTGCCTTTTGCCAGAACTTGGAGACTACACAGTAATATTCTAGTCCCAATGAGTGGGCTAGTTTAAATGTTAAGACAGAAGCTTCTGCTGATAGACTTCAAATCCCCATCTTTGTCAAAGCAGTTCCTGGTTGCATAGCATCATGAAAAAAAAACAAAAAACAACCACAAAAATCCACAAAAACCAACCCCAAAACAGAGAGATAGCAAAGATGTATTCACTGTTCAGTGAAACACCTAGTTTCATAGATGTGGGAATTCAGATTTGTATGTTAATATTCTGTTTCAGCTTTTTAGGATTTTTACAGTGACAGGAGAGGGCAAATCTCAAGCCTCTTTTAACCCTAGTTTTTTCTCCCTCTCCCAGATTGTAAGTCTACATCCAGCGATTACTTCAATGCAGCTTCCAGAACTGATTGTAGGTGAACCTGATCTTTTAACCGAGGTCCAACTTTCATGCATGTGGTTAAGAAAAACAGTACGAGGGTTCAGCATAACATCACAGCTACACTGTGAGATATGTCAAGTACATCTTTTCCCAAACACAGTGTGGATGCTTTTATCCTGCAGTACAGGCAGTCTGAAAAACAGCAATAAGGACAGCAAGGCAGCAAGCATGGGGACACACAGCACAATACTGTCAAATCCATCCTCAAAGCTCTGCACCTCACCATATGGGCCTATTCTTAGAGATCCCAAGGATGGTGTTTGGTTGAAAATGAAGCTTAAATTCGATAATGATGTGCATGTGTGTGTGTGTATGTCCTCACATGGCAGACAGCAGGTCACAGATTTTATCACTTGAATAGCAACTTTCTTGCCAAGCTGGTCCATGAATCTACAGCATCCTCTCAGAAAACTGCCACAAATCTCAGCAACGGCAGAGCAAAATGTCCATCTCCTCTTCTTTGTGAAGAATTTTGTCAAATACTGAGCTATCACAGTGGTGAGTAGATACAGAGATGATATGCTCCATTACAGGAGCAGAGCTAAGAAGTGTATTCCCAAAGGATTTCCCACATAGTCTGAAATGCTCTAAGCAATGGAAATTCCTTTGGATATAAAAGAATAATACTCTAACAGTCTTCACTTCTGAGAACTATCCTCCTATTCAGCCCTCAGCAGTTTGTTTTCATGTGTCTTTCTTTCAATGTGGAGTAAGGACTATACTCTTCAATAAAGGTTTAGATAATGTTAGAAAAAATCTCAGGGCTTTTTTTTTTTTTTTAATATGTGAGAAATCACTAACAAGTTCATCTGTTATTAGAAGTTAAGCAGCCAGCCTGGGGTTTTTTGGCAAATAATAGTATACCAGCTCCAGAACTTTTACAAATTAGACCTTATAATTAGATTTCAAGAAAATTACTAGAAAAATAATTAAGAAGTTATTCTGAGACAACTGCTGGAAATCAATGAGGTATACAGATGTTGTTATATTTTCTATATACATAATTAGTTAACTCTTTGAAGGTGAATTTCCAATGTGCATAAAACCACTTTAGTCTGACCTGAGAAAAAGCCTAAAAGATACAGCATGCTAAAGATCAACATTACATAAACCCACATTGAACTTTTTTAGTAAATGCTCTTAAAGCAATTCACACCAAAGATAGTAAATAATGATTTTATTTTGAGGAAATAAAAAAGAACATTTGACTATGTAGACATTCAGGAAAATCTACAAAAGGCCCTAGTGATTTCTATCAGCTGAGGAGGTAAAAAAATAGGAGGCTCACAGTGTGGCAATTACTAATCTCAAATACAGTATCCCTGAAATAAGTTGATTTATGGACTCGGTATCCTGCGGCACAAAACAAGCCTCTGGTTCTGATAAATTTGAATCAAGAATGGAAAAGCATGTTAAGTGAAGGATATTGAGTGGTTACTGCTGAAAAATGTAGTCTGAAACCTGTGTTTAGAAGGACAATGATTTGGAAAGGTGAATCTGTGCTATGCAATAAAAGTAGCTGTGCATGTTGAAGACATTCTTGGAAGAACTTAATGCTCCACTTTACTCAGACTTTATTTTTCCCTCTGGGGATTTTTTGATCTATATATTGGTTGGTAGAGTACTACAATGGAGAGTATCAATTGCAGTCACTTCAAAAGCAATGCAGAATTTTTTTTGCTATGCAATTGTGAAAGTTACCCAAATATGAATTATTTCACATCTCCTTGAAATGTAGCTGTGTCTTGTGTGTACCTTGGCTGTACCTCAGATACTTTTTGCTTAAGAGGAGAGTGAAATAGTGAAGCTGCAGACAAGAGCTGGTGCAATACATGTGGACATAGGACTCTTCCTCTTTCTGAGAATATATTGTGTGACAAGATACAAATGGGTTCCATAACTCTTACAGATTAGCATTGTAATAGACACATTGTTGCCTTTTTTCCCTCTACAATGGGAACAGCAGAGACATAAAAGGAGTAGATTAATACTGATAAATCTTCTATTTAGCAATGAGGAAATTAAGAAGTTATAAGCTAATGTTTGGTCTCTGTGCCTCATGAGCTGAGAATATTGTTTCTTAACCAATGAAGGTTCTCTGCTAGTTAGAGAAAAACAGAAACTTCACAATTTTTCACAATCTCTTATTTCATAAACACAAGGTTTGGACATCTGTAACCACAAATCAAGCAGTAGCTCACAACAGCAACAATAGCTCCTCTCTTTAGACTTCAGAGGCTATAAAATATAAAGACTGCAAGAAATTAAGTAATTTATCCCTCCTCATTTCATTTAGATTGGGAATAATTCAGTGCCCTTCATCTTGAGAAAGCTGAGCTGGACTAGACTTTTTTCTTTTTTCTCCTACCAAACCAAAACCAGAGAGGAGTAGAAGTTGGTATGTAATAGTGCATCCACTGCTTGCAAAGGAGGTTGCAGAAAATAGAAGATATGGATTAAATCTACCTTTTACTGAAAGGATGTGTGCTCAGATCTCTGTGAAATTGCAAGGAAACTAATATGAGATCTCTGTCATGTTCTCCACAGAAAAATGTTTCCCAAATTTAGATTTGACAGATAATTCAACCCTTCCCTCCTGTCAATGCATAGTAAATGTCAATACCCTACAAGCATCTTATGATAGCCCATTACATCTCCAGCTTTTAGATTAGAAGTTTAGCTGCTCTGAATCCCGTTGGCTAAGATAGATTGTGATTATGCCTTCTTTTTGCCCTTTGTCTTTTGTCATCAGTGTTCTTTAACTGGATGAATGCAGATGACTATAACCAAAAAAATAACTGGTTTATTAATAATACACAGCCTAAGTCTCTGGGACCAGTGCTGAATATTTGGAAAATAAGTAAAAGTTCTTTAGAAGGAGAGGAGGGTGTTTGGATAATGAAGTGATACAAAACGATCTTGATATAGTGGCCATCAAGGAGGAGATGGGACTTCTCTGGGTATTCCCCCCCTTTCCATTCAAGTGAGGAGAACAGATATAATTCCCAGCCATTCAAGTACAAGAGAGCAGTGCAGTCAGCATCTCCACTCTGGAAGAGACACTTACTTACAGTGAAGAAGTCAGTGGGCAGAGAAATGCAAGGACAGTTCTGAATTCAGATGGCAGAAGACTAAAAAACTTCTACACCTGATTTTCCTCAGTAAGATGACAAATAAGAGAGGACAGAGTGACAGAATATGCTTGTGAATGTTATACAGAAGGCAGACAATGACAGTTCATAGTTCCTACTTCAGCACACGTAACAGGAAAATTTCCAGGAAACTGAAAGGTGGAAAATGTGGAACTGATCAAATATGGTTTTTATCCGATGCACAACTGAGTTGTGAATTTCATTGTATGAGATACTATCAAAGTAGTCCACTTATCAAGACTCAGGAAACATCTGGGATACTCTTGGTACCCATGTGTGTATTTTATTTTATAACATTGCATGTTAACAGTGTGCAAACAATTCTTTTGTCAGAGATATAAAGGGTGAAGTTGAATTGTAGCTAGTGTGTTGAACGCATACAAATATGCAGGAAAAGCTTCTATCATTCACTTGGTTTGGACCAAAATTTGAGGCAAGATATTTGAACATCTACACTAATCTAATCCTGGGCAATGATTCCTATGTTACACATAGCTTTATATATACCTTAAGTAAATTTTGCAAGGTATTGTTCTTCTGCTTTGCATAATGTGATAGTGATTCTGAAACTTCCAGAGACTATTTCCTTATAAGCTTTGACAAATCTATATTCTAACATGACTTTTTCAGCTTTGGGGAACACCACAATAAAATCAAATTTAGACTAGATATTACCATGAACCCAATAAGAATAATATTACTGTACCTTTACCAGGGAAGGCACTCAGTTTAGTGATAAAGGCAGCATGAAACACTAGAAGAAAGGAGAGGTAGGAATTTCCTCCAAGACAGATGTTGTCATTTTGTTTTGGTTTGTTTTGTTTTTCATTACTGCTTCACAGCCCTGTGCTTAAGGATAAATATTTGTCAGTGCAACACATCAGACATGCCCACTTTAAACCATTCATCATGTTCCTAAATTAATGTTACCACTTTTCTAGATTTTCCTTCTCTTTGGAGAAGATAGTTATACAAAGCGTTATACAAAGACCTCTAAAATAACCCAAAGACCTAACAAATGTGTAATAACAACATTCATAATTTGCCACAATTTTTTCAATATTTTATGAATTGTTAGGAAAAACCCTCTATCTCAAGTGATATCCCTCTAATCAGAACTGTATTTTGACACATTTATTATGTAACATCTCTGGATGCTAAATAATGTTCTCAATTTAAGTGGTGCAAGGAAACATAACTAAGTTCTAAGAGCATTTGTTTAGGGAAGAGAAAGATTAAATGTCTTTTTAAACTACCTTTATGTCTAGGATGTTAAAAGTCACTTGTCTGATGAATTGTGTTACTGTTTTTACTATGATTTGATCTAGCCTAAGGACATGGAACCTTCTAAGAGGCTAGAAGAGGAAGAGCTGATGTTAAAAATTATATTTTTGTTGAAGTCTAGGTTCTATCCATTTAAGAGTTATATGTGCAGTCTAAGAAAGTTTCTAGGCTCTATCTGCATTGACTACAGATAGAGATGAACATTTCCAGATGGCAGCGCATTCCAGTCTCAGGCAAAGTGTCTGTCTCTCCTACTGACTGTAAAGAGAGCTTGAAAGTAGGGTTTAATGTGGGTGTTTTCTGTGTTTAGAAGGCGTCACCTTTTAAGCAAGTTACTCAGTGTTCCTTTTTATAGTTGAGGAGAGAGAGTCATAAAGTGTAGATGCAATGTATCTTATCTCACAGGAGATGCCTACATTTGGTCAGGGAAATCACAGTCTCACCCTGTAGACTACATCAACGTCCTGTGCTGCCCTGCCTAGCTTCCCATCCTGTTGTCCATAAGGATGTGAATTCCCAAAGGTCCTGGTCATATCTGCATGCTCTGTGCAGATGCCTTGTATAGAGTATGACATTTCAAGTGGCACTAGATATCCATGTGTTCAATTAAGCTGATCTCTTCTCGTAGGATTCAGGTGGAGACTAAGGCACTTAAATTTAAGGCTCTACTTGTGACTATGTGTTTAAGGTCCCATTATAATTAATGATGATACAGCCAATAGAGTCCTGGGGCAGTTCAGCTCTGCTCAAAGTAGACACTACCTGGTCACCTGGACTGCTTTCTGGGCTTGCTTGATGCACTGGCACAGCTTCTGAGGGAGCAGAATGATGCCCTAAGATGTATTTGCATTTCCCTCTTACTTACCATTAAGGCAGGCCTCACCAGTTGAGAAGCACTCCCTAAATGATCCAAGACATGCCAGCCATTCTGAAGTTACTCCAATCCATTTCTACCAAGAGGCCCTGGGGAAAATCCTTTGCAAAATCAGAAGTTTGAAAGCATCATGAGAGTCCCTGGGTAATTTTGACTGCAGGGGCTGCCCGAGAATTTATATAAATAGGCAGCTGGCCTGTTAGTTCAAGGATGGTACTCAGGATAAAAGTCATAGGTCTTCTGAAGTGTAGATACAATCTGTGGAGAGCATACATAAATTAGAAGTATCAGATGAGCACAGAGAATTATGAATTTTAGACAAGTTCAATTTAGCGCTTTAGCCCAAAACTCAGGCACCAACAGGACAAGCAGCTAATCAGGTTAGCCCGAAAGCCACCAAGGAGCATTGTGAGATCAATTGGCACATCATTTTAACGCTCACTGGAGAGAAAGGGAGTCAGTAAATTATGGATTCCTGTGCTGCCTGGGACATTGCACATTGCTGCTAATAAACATGTTCTGGTGCGAAATACGGTGTGGCATGCGCATAATAATAACTTGGAGTAGAAGAAAGGCTATAAAAAGAGGGAAGTTGCTGTGGGAGAAACAGCTTAAAAAAACTAAGTTTTCTTCTTTTTGCATGAACTTTTTTCAGGTAGATAAATGGATGCCATGCATTTGGACAAGTAGACATTTATGTCTCAAAGAGAGAGCACTTTGTTGAGGCTAACAGAGACCATTATCATAAATAGCCACGCTCTGGTTTATCATACAGCATAGAGCCTTGTACTATGGCTCTTGAATACAACCTACCAATATGGGTTTAAGGTTGAAGATGCATTTTTAAACAGAAAGACATACAATCTGTGTTAAGGGCACAGAATGATACTGAAATCCAGTCTTCGGAAATTATACTTACCAATACTATTGAAAACTAGCAATGTGCATTTTACTTCCATTTACCTTGTATTGCTTCAATTTTCTTGTTGTTGACATCCATTCAGTGCACTGGCTTTTGCTGCATTCTATTAGATTAAAGTATTTTCTCCTTGTGAATGTACTCAAAGACCATGATTAAACCGTATCCTAAACCCTTTAAAGCTAAATGGCATCTATCTATTTATGCCAGGAATACTACTCAGAAAGAATAAAAGAGTTTGTTTATTAAACCTATTCAATATGGATTTTGAGTACCACAAGGATTATGGACATTTTGGAATTTAGTTTCATGCAAGTAATCTGTTGAAAACTCAAAATCTTATGACTCCAAAGAAAACTATTCCAACAATATGTTATCTGCTTTATTCCTGTAGTAGCATAAATCTTAGACACATATACTAACTTAGGTTACAGAAGACCTCATGAGGTCATCTGTTTCAACCAACAAGGCAAAGCAGGTTTGGTTAATATTAAGTCAGGATGCTTGGGACCTGTATAGTCAAAACAACAATTCTGTTACAAAGTATGTAGATAATAACGTATAACAAATAGCTAAATAGGTATATTTCCATATACGTTTTGTCGTATCAGCATTTTCAAATGGAAGATTGTTCTATCTGAAAATTTTGAAGCCCTTTTAATAACTTTCTCTTTTTTAACAGAATAGATGATGAAAGCAAAAAAAGATAGAAAATGAAGAAAAGGAAAAAAAAAAAAACCATCTCTGAGTAAAGGAATGGTTTTAATGCCTACATTTTCTTGGGACTTAATGAAAGTATCTATGCAGACAATTTGTCTTTTCTAGGCCAGTTATCTAGTTGTATACATATAGCTTAGGGGTTCAGAGGAAGGCAAACTCCTGCTACTACAACTCAAACTTACTCAAAAGAAATCACATTGAATATGAAATTAGAAAGAGCAAACACCGGTTTATCAGCCCTTGTCAGAGCAGGATTCTTAATATACACTACTAGTGATCTTAGTTCATATCTGCAATTCCCTGAATGATGCAATGCTACTGACATGTAAACAGTTGCAGTAGAAACAGAATTTGTAATTGTTGCCTAAATCTGGCATAGATTTCTTTAAGAAAAAAAAAATAGTAACTTTCATCTCTACGCCCAAGAGAACAGACAAAATGACAGGAGTCAGCCAGAAAAGTCAATGATAAGAATGATGAATTCTTTCTGTAAGTATCACATGTTCCAAGCACTCAATTAAGCTATTAGCTAGCAAATGTGGAACAACTAACTGTAATTACCCTTGCTAAAGGCTTAGAATTTGTTTGCAGAATTCAGTGCCACAGGCTTCACTGCACTGATGACTGTATTTAGCCTATTCAGAGGAAAAATGCATGCTGGAATTTAAGATCAATATTAACATTATTTATTTCTGTATAGGCCTAAATAAACAAAATCATAAAATGCCCCAATGAAAATTGTTCAGAATCTAACAGGCAATAAAAATGTACCATGATTCTTTAAAAGAATATATATATATAAAATACATAAACACATATATAAAAAATATGTGTGTATATAGTATAATACAATATATATAATTATATAACATAGAAATTTATACTATAAAATTATATAAAGTGTATATGTATACTTACATATAATATATACCTATTCTATACATATTTCATATATTTTACTTATATATTATGACTAATAATTTATTATATAATTATATATTTATTAACATTATTTATTATAGAGTTTATTTCTATATTTTATTTTTTATATATTATATATTTTATATGTTATTCTATACTATACAAAATACATGAACATATATATAATTCACAAAAGAAATCCTAGGTTTTTTACCCCCCGCTATAATATTTCAGAAACTCTATTGAGGATGTATCATGTAAGAGAGATACCTGTTCTAGTTCTGATTAATTGTGGCAAAGGTTCTAAACAAACTACTTCATGTACTTGAAGCAGGAAGGTCTTGTCTGTTTATCCAGCTTAAATGATGAAGTGACTTCAGAAACCAGACTGGATTTCCCAGAGCTTGGCTGGGCATCCTGTATCCTAACAGCTCATTCTCCAGGATGTTCCAAACTGCAAGAGGAAAGTGATCACTTGCTATCCAGCTGTCTAAGACTTTCTACTACAGTGGCAGAGAAGGAATCATCCTCCCTACTGCAGAATAATATATTGAGACCGCTTTGTTTAGTTATTGACCAAAACAGGAACAAGAATAATGGGAAACTTGTCAAACTGTTCAAGTTACATATCTGAACTGAAGCTTGCACCAAACATAATGAGGAAGACCTATGCAACAAGATGCATTTGAACCCATTCTTATTTCCCATTTGAGTTTCCTTCCACTTTTCCAGCATAATGGAGGGACCGTAAAAACAGTAAATTAATTACATTTACATGGGAAAAATTAATTTCTAATTCAAGCAATTCCCTATTCTGATTTATGAATCATAATGGAAGAAAGAACAGAGAAGAAAGGGAAGAGAAAGGAATTACTGACTGACTGTAATTATTGCATTTTCAGTCAGTGCAAAAGTCTTAATTCTGATAGTGTTTCCCACCAGAAGTATTCACTAAAAAAAAAAGTAGACATGATAGCTTTGGAAAGTGTCTTTAAAGCAATATTTCCTGCAGATAAAAAAAAAAAAAAAATCTGTGCATATCTGAACATCTAAGACATTTTGAGGTGAACTGGGAACTGAAAAGAACGTTTAATTCAGTGGTCAAGAGGGTATCTGAATATAAAATATATCCAAGAAGTAATCTCTGAATATTTTGTCAGAAGAAGTACCAGGTACAGCTTGCTAAAATTTATCCTAGATCTTCAAATTTCAGGATGTAAAGTAGGGGTTGTTCTTCCATCATCCATGGTCTTTCTCTGCCAGGTATTGCCGTCCTCTGGAGCAAAACTGATTGCCCATGTTTTCTACGAGCTTATTATCACTCTGTGCCTGTGTGTGTTTGGACTTTGGCACAAATTTTGTATTTCTCTCCTCAATAGAAAGTTTAACTAGAAGAGAGTACATGGAATTATGCCACTTGCAAAGAGATTCGAGGAAATCTGAAGATGCAGACCTCTTATGCGCCACTGAAAGCAATCCAATGACTTGCACCTTCAGAGCAGAAATAGCTTACAGCAAAGTCAAATAAAATTAAGTCCTTATGACACATGTCCCAGTAAGTGCCTGACCAGTCCCTTCACAAGAATTCCCATCTTTTTCAGGACTGTTGGATCATGCATCCTTTGCAGAAGAAACACACAAGGAAACTTGGATATCTAAGATCGTTCTACTACCTTAGGAAGAAGAAATGGGAGATGGACATCTCTTATACAGCAACTTTCCCTACTCAAACAGACCCTTGCTAATTTGCTTTGGCACAATGCAGAGGTTCTGAAGTGGGCTGCATTAATCACAGTTTTGAATTATCTGGCAATATCCATAAAATATTATAAATAATAGCCAAACAGCTGAGCCTTGATATATTGCCTGAAATCCAGACAAAGTGACTTGTTCTCTGCTAAAATCCAGGGTGTTATTGCCTCATAAAATGGGGCATTCATCTCTTTTGTGTAATTTACTGACTATCTAAAGATGAATAATAGAACAACACCAACGTGTGACTGCCATCTATGGGCCCAGTTCTACAGCCTTTCTGATGGCAGAGCTGCCATGGAAGCCATGATTAAGTATTACAGAAGACCGCAGTACTACTAAAATAAGATTTATTTTTATATGGCTGGTTTAAAATACATATGTTTGACAGTGCTGAGGCTATTATTTTCCCCATTAAAGGAATATCATTGTTTATGGAGTGCTTAAATCCAGGACATTATGTTTATGATACCCACCCTCCCCTCCACAGCAAGAGTCAGCTGCAATGAGACAGAAAGAAAAGAGAGCAAAGGTGTTTCTAGGGAAGATCCTAGGCAGTCAACCTTTGTTTCTTGTGTGATCAGCTCAAAGAAATATCCTCCTCCTTTCAGAACCCTTGATGAAGCTGCTGCTGTGTAGAAAGAGCTAGAAATGATTCTTTATCAAAATGAAAGGGTGTATGCTGTTGTCCTCTGCTGGGTCTGCCAGTTAACATTGTGTATTCTTTCTGTTGGCTAGTTAAAAATGGAGCATACTTACTAAGCTCATGGACTACACCAGACTAGAAGTACTTTGGAGGCAAACATTAGAATTCAAAATCACTTTCATGAACTGGTGCAAGAAAGAAAGAAAGTGATTCAGTAAGGACAAGAACAAAACAATACAGTTGAGTTTGGACTTAATCTGACCTTATCTGAATCACCAAAGCATTAAGTCTCTAGTCATAGAATCATAGAATCATAGAATCGTCTAGGTTGGAAAAGACCTTTAAGATCATCCAGTCCAACCATTAACCTACACTACCAAGCCCACCTAAACCAATCAAGGGTAGACTAGACTAAACCATATCCTGAAGTGCCACATCTACCTGTTTTTTGAACATTTCCAGGTGTCGTGGTTTAGTCCCAGCCAGCAACTCAGTACCACGCAGCCGCTCGCTCACTCCCCCTACCCCGATGGGATGGGGGAGAGAATCGGAGGAGTGAGAGTGAGAAACACTCCTGGGTTGAGATAAGAACAGTTTAATAATTGAAATAAAATAAAGTAAAATAATAATAATAACAATATAATAATAATAGTAATAATAATATACAAAGCAAGTGATGCACAATGCAATTGCTCACCACCCGACGACCGATACCCAGACAGTTCCCGAGCAGCGGTCGCTGCTCCCTGGCCAACCCCCCCCAGTTTATATACTGAGCATGACGTCATACGGTATGGAATAGCCCTTTGGTCAGTTTGGATCAACTATTCTGGCTGTGCCCCTTCCCAGTTTCTTGTGCGCCTGGCAGAGCAGGGGAAGCTGAAAAAGTCCTTGACTAGCATAAGCAGTACTCAGCAACAACTAAAAAACATCAGCATGTTATCAACATTCTTCTCCTACTAAATCCAAAACACAGCACTATGCCTGCTGCTAGGAAGAAAATTAACTCTATCCCAGCCGAAACCAGGACAGTATCCACCCCTTATTCTATACCATCTACGTCATGCACAGGCCCTCCCCTTTCCAATGGGTTCCAATTAATCACCACCACTTTCCCTATCTTGATATACACACAGATATCATTCCCTTCGTCTATGGCCCATCCCTCTAAAATGTCCATTGAGTTCATTTAGCCCATGACTTTGGGTTCCATCTGTCATCACACTCTTTCAGAGCAGGAGAGGTGGTGTGCAGTGTTGGACTGTTGCATGCTGAAGTCAGTTCTCATTCCAACATGGTTTCATCAAAGTTCATTTTCATTAAGCTGGGCAATTCTTACTGCATTACCATTGATGTGGCATATAGCAATCATAATATACAGTATTATATACTTAATATTAACCTACTATATTATTATATTAACATGCAGTTAAGAGATAACATACAGTTAAGAGATAACATACAGTATTATAAAGCAATTAATATCATACAATTCAGTTCATTGGCTATTTTCACCCAAAATCAAATTCCCTTGAGGTACACATTGGGCTTCCCCATCCTTTCGCATCACCCACCAAGTGCACCCAGGTCCTTGAGCAAAAGCAATCCCACGAATGGGTTTGCCTTTGCCAGAGGGGGAAGTAACCCAGACTGTCTTCCCCAGCATATTTTTCATGTGCACTACAGGAACTTTATCTCCTTCTACAGTACGTAGAAGTTTTGATTGGGCAGGGCCAGCTCGATTGGCAGATCCCCTGGTGTTGACTAACCAGGTGGCTTTTGCTAAATGCGTATCCCAATGTTTAAACGTCCCACCACCCATTGCTCTCAGGGTAGTCTTTAACAATCCATTGTATCGCTCAATTTTCCCAGAGGCTGGTGCATGGTAAGGGATGTGATACACCCACTCAATGCCGTGCTCTTTGGCCCAGGTGTCTATGAGGTTGTTTCGGAAATGAGTCCTGTTGTCTGACTCAATTCTTTCTGGGGTGCCATGTCGCCACAGGACTTGCTTTTCAAGGCCCAGGATGGTATTCCGGGCGGTGGCATGGGGCACGGGATATGTTTCCAACCATCCAGTGGTTGCTTCCACCATGGTGAGCACATAGCGCTTGCCTTGGCGGGTCTGTGGGAGCGTGATGTAATCAATCTGCCAGGCCTCCCCATATTTATATTTCAGCCATCGTTCACTATACCCAAGGGGCTTGAACTGCTTGGCTTGCTTGATTGCAGCGCATGTTTCACACTCATGAATAACCTGTGCAATACTGTCCATAGTTAAGTCCACCCCTCGATCACGAGCCCATTTATACGTTGCATCCCTTCCTTGATGGCCTGAGGCGTCATGGGCCCACCGAGCTATAAATAATTCACCCTTATGTTGCCAGTCCAAATCCACCTGAGCCACTTCAATCTTAGCAGCCTGATCTCCTTGCTGGTTGTTTTGATGTTCTTCAGTGGCCCGACTCTTAGGTACATGAGCATCTACATGACGAACTTTTACAACCAGGTTCTCTACCCGGGCAGCAATATCTTGCCACAATGCGGCAGCCCAGATTGGTTTGCCTCTGCGCTGCCAGTTGCTCTGCTTCCATTGCTGCAGCCACCCCCACAGGGCATTTGCCACCATCCATGAGTCAGTATAGAGATAAAGGACTGGCCACTTTTCTCTTTCAGCAATATCTAAAGCCAGCTGGATGGCTTTCACCTCTGCAAACTGACTCGACTCCCCTTCTCCTTCAGCAGTTTCTGCCACTTGTCGTATAGGACTCCATACAGCAGCTTTCCACCTCCGATGCTTTCCCACAAGACGACAAGACCCATCAGTGAACAGGGCATATTGCTTTTCATTTTCTGGCAATTTATTATACAGTGGGGCCTCTTCAGCACGTGTCACCTCCTCCTCTGGTGATATTCTAAGGTTTTTTCCTTCTGGCCAGTCCATGATCACTTCCAAGATTCCTGGGCGACTGGGGTTTCCTATTCGAGCCCGTTGTGTGATCAATGCAACCCACTTACTCCATGTAGCATCAGTTGCATGATGTGTAGAGGGGACCCTCCCTTTGAACATCCAGCCCAACACCGGCAGTCGGGGTGCCAGCAGGAGCTGTGCTTCAGTACCAACCACTTCTGAAGCAGCTCGAACCCCTTCATATGCTGCCAGTATCTCCTTCTCAGTTGGAGTATAGCGGGCTTCGGATCCTCTGTATCTCCGACTCCAAAACCCTAGGGGTCGACCTCGAGTCTCCCCTGGTGCTTTCTGCCAGAGGCTCCAGGTAGGGCCATTCTCCCCGGCTGCAGTGTAGAGCACATTTTTAATATCCTGCCCTGCCCGGACTGGCCCAAGGGCTACTGCATGAACTATCTCACGTTTAATTTGTTCAAAGGCTTGTTGTTGCTCAGGGCCCCATTTGAATTCGTTCTTCTTCCAGGTCACTTGATAGAGAGGGCCTACGATCTGGCTGTAATTTGGAATATGCATTCTCCAAAAACCCACAATGCCTAAGAAAGCTTGTGTTTCCTTTTTGCTAGTTGGTGGGGACATAGCTGTTATTTTGTTGATCACATCCATTGGGATCTGACGACGTCCATCTTGCCATTTTATTCCTAAAAACTGGATCTCCTGTGCAGGTCCCTTGACCTTACTCTGTTTTATGGCAAAACCAGCCTTCAGAAGGATTTGGACTATTTTCTTTCCCTTCTCAAAAACTTCCTCTGCTGTGTTGCCCCACACAATGATGTCATCAATGTACTGCAGATGTTCTGGAGCGTCACCCTGTTCCAGTGCTGTCTGGATCAGTCCATGGCAAATGGTGGGGCTGTGCTTCCACCCCTGGGGCAGTCGGTTCCAGGTGTACTGAACACCCCTCCAGGTAAAAGCAAACTGGGGCCTGCACTCTGCTGCCAAAGGGATGGAGAAAAATGCATTAGCAATATCAATTGTGGCATACCACTTAGCTGCCTTTGACTCCAGTTCATATTGAAGTTCTAGCATGTCTGGCACGGCAGCACTCAGCGGCGGTGTAACTTCGTTCAGGCCACGATAGTCCACTGTTAGTCTCCACTCCCCATTAGACTTTCGCACTGGCCATATGGGACTGTTAAAGGGTGAGCGAGTCTTGCTGATCACTCCCTGGCTCTCCAGTCGACGAATCAGGTTATGGATGGGAATCAGGGAGTCTCGGTTGGTGCGATATTGCCGCCTGTGCACAGTTGTGGTAGCAATCGGCACCTGTTGTTCCTCAACCTTCAGCAACCCTACAATCGAAGGGTCCTCTGAGAGACCGGGCAAGGTGGACAACTGTTTAATTTCCTCTGTCTCCAAAGCAGCTATACCAAAAGCCCACCGGTACCCTTTTGGGTCCTTGAAATACCCTCTCCTGAGGTAGTCTATGCCAAGGATGCACGGAGCGTCTGGGCCAGTCACAATGGGGTGCTTTTGCCACTCATTCCCAGTTAGGCTCACTTCAGCTTCCAGTACAGTTAGCTGTTGGGATCCCCCTGTCACTCCAGAAATACAAATGGGTTCTGCCCCTCTATAGTTTGATGGCATTAGCGTGCACTGTGCACCAGTGTCCACTAGAGCCTTATACTCCTGTGGGTCTGACGTTCCAGGCCATCGAATCCACACAGTCCAGTAAACCCGGTTGTCCCTTTCCTCCACCTGGCTGGAGGCAGGGCCCCTCTAACACTGGTCACAGTATTCGCTGTTCACTTCCTGTAAATGTGAATCAAAAGTCCCCTGATCAAGGTCGGAAGTAAAATTAGCCCTCTTACTCTGTCTCGGGAACTGCTCACTGGAAACTGGAGCTGCAATTTTCCTGGGAGAACCGCCTTTTCTAATAGTTTCTCCTTGCAACTCACGCACCCGTGCCTCTAAGGTTGAGGTGGGTTTTCCATCCCACTTTCTCATGTCCTCTCCATAATCACGCAGGTAAAACCACAGGGTGCCCCGTGGTGTGTATCCTCTATATCCTCTCTCTTGAGCATAGGGACGGTGACTCCTAATGGCTGAGACACTGGTCCGTGCAGGTGGGGAGTAGGACAGATCCTCTCTGAGTTGTTGGAACTCTTGGCACAGTTTTTCAGACAGTTTTTCCACAGCCGAGACACAGGCCCGTAGGGAGGAAGAGAGCTTTTCTTCGTAGTCCCGGAGTTGTCTAGCCACTTCATCCACCGTTGGTGCCTCGTCGTCTTTCCAGGCTAGTATTGCCAACGAGTTGGAATACGATGCTGGTGCCCTCCGTACCACCTTCCGCCACATGGATTGTGTGCACCTGACTTCATCTGGGTCTTTGGTTAACTGCTCATCATTCAGGTCACTGTAAATCACCTCCAGCACGCCTAATTCCCTCAGGTACTGGATACCTTTCTCTACGGTGGTCCATTTGCTTGGGCGGTATAAAACATCCTCCTTGAAGGGATACCTTTCCTTCACGCTTGACAGAAGTCGCCTCCAGAGGCTGAGCGGTTTTGCCCCTTTTCCAATTGCTTTGTCAATGCCCCCTTCCCTGGAAAGGGATCCCAGCTGCTTGGCTTCCCTACCCTCTAAATCCAGGCTACTGGCCCCGTTATCCCAGCATCGGAGCAGCCAGGTGATGATGTGCTCGCCTGGATGACGACCGAAATCTTTTCGCATATCTCGCAGCTCACTCAGGGATAGGGATCGGGTGGTCACCATCTCATTTATGGGTTCTTCCTCCTCTGGTGCTCGTGATGGCCCTGGTTCATCTTCATCCCTCACTAAACGAACTGATTTCCTCGTGTATTTCTTCTTCTGTATAGGGGCAACTGATACCGGCGCAGGTTGGTTCTCTGGTTTAGCCGCAGTGCCTGCCACTGGGGTTGGAGTGGCTGCAGTACCTGTGGTGGGTGTTGGAGTAGCCGCAGTGCCTGTGGTGGGTGTTGGAGTAGCTGCAGTGCTTGTGGCTGTGGTTGGAGTAGCCACAGTGCTCATGGCTGTGGTTGGAGTAGCCACAGTGCCTGTTGTTTTGTCATCAGATCCAGAGACCCTCTCTTTCCCTTGAGGGTACTGATTAGTGTTGAACAGGGCTCTATAAGCATGGGCCAGTCCCCAGCATGTTGCAATGAGTTGTGTCTCTTTGGAGTTGCCAGGGTGAGAACATACTTCTTCCAAATACTTTACTAGTTCTTCAGGATTCTGCACTTGTTCAGGGGTGAAGTTCCAAAACACTGGAGGTCCCCACTGCCCTAGGTACTTGCGCATACGATCCCACACACCCTGCCACTCATAACTCTCCAGCCTTGGGGCAGATCTCTGGATGATATTCTTAAATTGCTTACTAACCTTTGTCAAAACCAAAACAATATTCCCAAGAAGTATCAATAGAAGTATCTTAACTGCCCAGGGATGTTCAAAATACTGAAAACTTTCTGTAATGAGGGAGGAAGCATTATAGAATAAGGTAATGAAGGTGCCATTCTGTAGTTCCTCCACAACAAATGTCTCCGAGGGAAAGGTACAATTGCTAACTCTCTCTATGAGGTGGTACCCGAAGTACAGTAATGACTTGTGTATAAAACCCAGATACAAAACCATGCTCAAGGTCAGGATTTTGATAAGGAACCTCCCAATCAAAACATCCTTAATCACTACAGAGCATAGCGTAATGCACAGACCAACACCAAGCTTTAACATGCACAGCCAAGAAAAGAACATGGTACAGATCAGATGAACTAATATCATGACCGGCAACTGTTAACAGATTCTTTAATACGCTCTAGTTAATCTGTTCTTATCTCAAACCCTTCGTGCCCCACGTTGGGCGCCAAAAAAGGACTGTCGTGGTTTAGTCCCAGCCAGCAACTAAGCACCACGCAGCCGCTCGCTCACTCCCCCTACCCCGATGGGATGGGGGAGAGAATTGGAGGAGTAAGAGTGAGAAACACTCCTGGGTTGAGAGAAGAACAGTTTAATAATTGAAATAAAATAAAGTAAAATAATAATAATAACAATATAATAATAATAGTAATAATAATATACAAAGCAAGTGATGCACAATGCAATTGCTCACCACCCGACGACCGATACCCAGACAGTTCCCGAGCAGCAGTCCCTGCTCCCTGGCCAACCCCCCCCAGTTTATATACTGAGCATGACGTCATATGGTATGGAATAGCCCTTTGGTCAGTTTGGACCAACTATTCTGGCTGTGCCCCTTCCCAGTTTCTTGTGGACCTGGCAGAGCATGGGAAGCTGAAAAAGTCCTTGACTAGCATAAGCAGTACTCAGCAACAACTAAAAACATCAGCATGTTATCAACATTCTTCTCCTACTAAATCCAAAACACAGCACTATGCCTGCTGCTAGGAAGAAAATTAACTCTATCCCAGCCGAAACCAGGACACCAGGGATGGTGACTCCACCACCTCTCTGGGCAGCCTGTTCCAATGCTTGACCACCCTTTCCGTAAAGAAATTTTTTCTAATTTCCAGTCTAAACCTCCCCTGGCGCAGCTTGAGCCCATTTCCTCTCGTCCTATCGCTAGCTACTTGGGAGAAGAGACCAACACCCACCTCACTACAACCTCCTTTCAGGCAGTTGTAGAAAGCGATAAGGTCTCCCCTCAGCCTCCTCTTCTCCAGGTTAAACAACCCCAGTTCCCTCAGCCGCTCCTCATAAGGCCTGTGCTCCAGACCCTTCACCAGCTTCGTTGCCCGCCTCTGAACACGCTCCAGCACCTCAATGTCTTTCTTGTGTTGAGGGGCCCAAAACTGGACACAGTATTCCAGGTGCAGCCTCACCAGCACCGAGTACAGGGGGACAGTCACCTCCCTGCTCCTGTTGGCCACAGCATTCCTGATACAAGCCAGGATGCTGTTGGCCTTCTTGGCCACCTGGGCACACTGCTGGCTCACGTTCAGCCGGCTATCTACCAACACCCCCAGATCCTTTTCAGCCAGGCAGCTTTCCAACCACTCTTCCCCAAGCCTGGAGCATTGCATGGGGTTGTTGTGACCGAAGTGCAGGACCCGGCACTTGGCCTTGTTGAACCCCATACAGTTGGCCTTGGCCCATCGATCCAGCCTGTCCAGGTCCCTCTGCAGGGCCATCCTACCCTCCAGCAGATCGACACTCCCACCCAATTTGGTGTCGTCTGCAAACTTACCGAGGGCACACTCGATCCCCTCATCCAGATCATTGATAAAGATATTGAACAAGACTGGCCCCAAAACAGAGCCCTGGGGAACACCGCTCGTGACCGGCTGCCAACTGGACTTAACACCATTTACCACAACTCTCTGGGCTCGGCCACCCAACCAGTTTTTTACCCAGCGAAGAGTATGCCTGTCCAAGCCGTGAGCTGCCAGCTTCCCGAGGAGGATATTATGCGAGACGGTGTCAAAAGCTTTGCTAAATTCCAGGTAAATGACATCCACAGCCTTTCCATCATCTACCAGGTGGG